>NW_016157161.1:453953-510649 GCF_001687245.7 Rhagoletis zephyria | reverse complement strand
CAATATTAACAAAAATATAACGATGGAAATTTATGTCACGTGACGCCACGTCACGTCACGTTTCACACTTGGGGTTGTAAAAGAGAATTGAAACAATTTGCATTAATTCAAAAAACTCTAAAAACAACTAAAATTGCTCCAAATCATATTAAAATAAGTTTCATGAAAATAGCCATCCACAATTCGCAGAGTTTTGCGATTTTGTAAGAAAAGAAAAAATCAACTTCCATTTTTTGTCACGTAACGACACTCTCTTTAAATGCTTATATCTCAGGACCAAGCAGTTCGATTGATTTCATTTTTCGGTTAAATATAGAGCTAATTATGTGCTATACAATGGCCCAAAAAAGTTAAAGAAAATGAATGGTTTTCCTTTTTTGAATCACATTGAAATCGTACGACTGTGACGTGCGCCACCATGGGAATGCCCATATGTAAATGTATGTATCAAGATGTGTCCTTTGTGCTCGACGGTTGCGATGTTTGTTTGGACTGATTTCGCACCAGTCATTAGCCATGGGTTAATATCAGAAAACGTCTATACATACGCGTTGAAATACATACATACGTATACATATATGTTTTTTTTTCAATTCCAGATATGTTTAAACTTTAAAGTATAAAATATATATACCCTGGGAAAAAAGTATTAGTACTGAATGGTAAAAACGTGTGCATTCATTTGAAATATACAATCATGTGTGTGTGCGAATGCTTCTGTTACATTCACATTCCATACTGAATGTTAATCTACCATTCAAAAACACAACACAGTTTATTTGTTTTCAAGCATTTTAAGCCACTCAGGAATGAGGCTTTTTTTATACAAACAAACAATCCAAATTTTGAAAAGAATGTCGAGTGAATGCAGATCCTATTGATTCAATCATTTTACAGCTCCGACAGTTAGTGAATCGCACAATCGTTACTGCAAACAACAAAAATTGTTAGCTTACAACTCGATAAGTCGCATTGTTAAAAGTAAGTGAATCGCACTACTGGTCATGCGAAAGCTCACAAAAGGTGCACAAATGTACTATATGTACTATACTTTTTCGATTCTCTTAGACCCTAAAACTAATATCAAACTGTTTTCGTTTATTTAATATGTAATTCTCTAGTTTATGGGGCAAGTGCTTAAGTCGTTATTGGTAACATTAATGCCATTTTTATACCCGAGCGCACTTGTGCACAAGGGTATTATAATTTTGTTCTCATAACGGTTGTTTGTAACAGCCAAAACGAATGGAGATAGATATAGACATATATATACATAAATGATCACAATGAAAAGAGAAATCGATTAAGCGGTGACTGTCCGTCCGTCTGTCTGTCCGTGAACGCGATAACTCGAGAAAAAATTGAGATATGTCAACAAAATTTGGTAAGTAGGTTTCCCTTTATCCAAGGTAGGTTGGGATTGAAAATGGGCAGAATCGGACAATAACCACGCCCACCTCCCATATAACGGTATTTTCGAAATATGCAAAAACTACGATATTTCCGCAAATACTGGATCCAAATTGTTGAAAGTTGGTATGCGAAGTAGAAATTTGGCACAAAATAAGACAGTTATAAAATTTTTGGAAAATGGGCGTGGCCCCGCCCACTTAAGATAGAAAGCTGTATCTCTGTAGTCCCCTTACCAATACCCACCAAACTCGCTGAGAACATTACCTAGGGCTTGGCTAAGAAACCTGTTGAAAATTCTTGAAATCCGACAAGAACCACGCCCACCTCCCATATAACGGTAATTTACAGAAATACGAAAACTGCGATAAATTAGTAACTATTTAAGCTAATTTACTCAAAATAGGTACATGCAATAACCTCTTAGCAGAAAATTATAATTAGGGAAATTTCTGGAAAATGGGCGTGGCACCGCCCACTTATGCCTACATATGTGTATCTCGGTAACCGGTTTACCAATTTCTACCAAACTCGGCACATTTATCAACCTTAGCGTGAAAAACCAATATGAAAATGTTTGAAATCGGACTAAAATTACTGCCACTTACCATATAACTGTACATTTCAGAAATACGAAAACTCCGTTTTTTTAATAAGCTAAGACGCCAACTTGCAACAATCACTTAACAAGACACAAGATAATTGATTACTTACTACGTAAGTGTATATTGATTTCACCAAACTAGGTCCAATTATTTCAATAAAGCATAGTATATTATCGAAATGTTTGGGAAAGTACTCTTACTTATCATACAGTTTACTGAAAGGTGATAAAACGATATTTAATATGTGCGATGGGTATTTAATGTTCGGTTTCGCCCGAACTCATACTTCTTTACTTGTTATACATATATAGGTACTTATAGAAAAAATTAATGCAAAATATAACCATAAAATTTAGTTAAGCTGCACTTAATACAATATATTGGGAGTTAAAATTGGTTTGTTATTGTTTTATAAAAAAAAATGTATCATGCTTAAAACAAAATCATATAAACCGTGTTTTCAATACATTTAATGATTTTTCATCAAAATTTTTTACCTTTTAATCAGATAAAAAAAATGAACAAAAGTGGTAAACAATCTCACTTTGAAATGGGAGTGCTATTGATATGACCGATATACTTTACATACGTAACAGTGCAGTGATTTTTTATTTTATTTCCAATGTTTTTCATTTTAAATATTTTCGTTAAGTATGGCTCATATTCCGTAAACTATTTAAATTCAAATTCCTAACTGTGCTGCAAACTTGATATGTAGAAATCTAAAACTGTCTTCGAATTTCAAACTTCTTCATCAGAGTTTTTTTATGATTAATTCGAGTACTCAGTTTTGTAGCCCATCAAATTTTGGTGTAGTAAAGTGTAACCTTGCATCAAACCAAAATATAGTTGAATAGGAGAATACCTTCAAGAGCGTGCATAAAAATTGCGCAAATCAGCGCGATAAATTATAGTACAATTTAATGGGCTATAGAACTGCATACTTATAACTCTGATTTAAAATATTGAGGTTTTTTTTGAGTTTCTAGAATTCTACTAAATTTCCAAAACAGTTGGATATGTGAATTTATATGTTTATGTTATAATACTTATGAGCCATCCTTAAATAAAAAATCTACGAAAAATATTTAGCATGAAAACCATTGCGAAAATTCGAAATTTTGTATATTCTTATTAGATGCCGGAGAGTCTATATATTTCAATACTGTTTAAGGGACTTGTGCCCTTAAATAATGCAATCCCGTTTCGAACTCGCTGGAAAAGAGCTCGCGGTTGCTAAGTCAGTCAACGTCTACAAATGCAAGTGCATTCGCATCAGTGATGGAAAAATAGGCACAATAGTGCCATATTTGGCATTTTTATTCTCAGAGGCACTTTTGGCACAATTCATCTTGTTTTGGCACAATCATAAACATACATAGAAATTTAGCATAAAATGTCAATATTTAACGAAAAATCACATACCACATTATAGATTAAAAAATTACTAAAAGGGGAAATTAAAAGCACTAACAAATTAAAATAAGGGCCGTGAGAAATATTTACAACACTTTAAATGGAAAACCTGCTGAATTTTATCATTTTTGTACAATGTTTGATATGCCGATTTCTGTATATATATTGTCTTTATTAAATTATGAATTAGAATTTTATATAAAATCAATGAAAAAATAATCAATGAACAGAATAGGCAAAACTTGTCAAAATGTCTCACTGCCATTAGTTCGCATATAGGTACATACATATGTGTGTAAAACTAGCTAATTTTCGGTGTATTTCCCCTCCGTAATCGAAGTTCTGTGTGATTTTACTATGAATTTATGTATATGTCTAAGGAATCCTTCATAAAAGTGATTTACTGTAATTATTTAGTTAATTAATAATTATTATATTACTTCAGTGTATTTTAAAAATATTATTTCTAAAATTTATTGTTCTTAAAACGCTTTAAAAGAAATTTAATTTTGTGGCACTTTCATCTCCTTTCGGCACAATTTTTGAAGACCATTAGGCGCATTTTGAAATTTTTATATTCATTTCCTGATTCGTATACGATTTCCTCTTTTTTTTTTGGTTCACCGCATCGAGTGGAAGTCATCCACTAGTCGTATAAGGGAGCATTTTATACTAGTGGTCGGCAGAAGTTAAACTGTGTCTGTGTCGGTGAGCACAAGAGAAACGCTCCGCATGAGCAACCCAGTAGGAAATTACGAGAAGTGAAACTAAATTTTTAACGCATCGGGCTTTAATAAAAACATATAAAGATATATATTTAACACATATCGTCATCTGAATGCAAAAACACCTAACAAACATCGCCGATGAAATCCAAAAAGTCGTAACTCATAAAAAATTCAAAATACACTTATTGATTGATATGATGGATTTCAGCGAATTACAATTCCCCACATAGTTTTATGAAAAAAAATATTACTCACGACTTTTTCCATTCCAGTGACGATTTTTCTTACGTCTTTTTGCATTTAAGGTGACGATACATATGTATATTTGAATCGCCCATTTACTAGAAAACTGTCATAATCACAAAAAAAAACAAATAATCGAGCTAAGTATGCAAAAATGAGCGTTACTTGTTTCTTATGATGTGTAAAAACTGCATAGCTGTAACGATTACCAGAAGGTCAATTCCCGTTATCGTGAAGTGATAAAAATAACACCTTTACCCCGCATTCATTACGGTGTTAATTTTATACTTTTCACTTCACTTCACGATAACGCAGAACGGGAATTGACCCTCAGTAGTCATTAAAACAAGATGTGTATTAGTTTTTCCCCTGAGAGTATATGTAAATTCAAAACTTTAATGACGTCTTCTAGAGTTTTTAGTATTTTGAATTATGACAGTATTGAAGTAATGGAGTGATATGTATGTACGTACATAAAGACTGACTTTCAAAACGTATCAATACAGTGCACATTAGGTCAAATGATTACTTTTTCTGTGCGAAATTAATAGCAGCTAAAATATTGAATTATTTTAATGTAAAAAGATGGAAAACGTTAAAACAAGTGTAAAGGCAGTAAATAAAATGTTAAACAGACTTGGCTTTCGTAAAACAGAACTTACTGCTTTTTTGTATGTTCAAATGATGAGTATATGTTTTAGGTATTACTCAAAAACATTGTCCAATTAGCTTGGTTTTGACACAAGTTATTTTCTTATCATACACAACCCGCTCCTCTTTAAAATGAGCTATATAATAAAATAAGTATGGTCACATGTACATAAATGGTTTCTTCTAGCGATTAGTTATGGCATTATCGAAATTCCTAAATTAAAAAAAGAAAAATATTTACTACATGTCTCGCAGATATGTCTTGAGGAGAGATTCCTAAAGCAGTTTGTCTTCATAAATCACTTCATTTTCACTTGAGGTTTCAGTATTTCCAAATTCTCCACCGATATTATCTATTTATATTCAGAATACAAATGCTGCTTTGTGACACATTTACCGAAAATCGCTGGTAACTTCCTGAAAAGAATACGAATGTTTATATAACTAATTTGTTAAAAGAATGTTCAAAGCTCTATTCACTTTGAGTAAAAAAAATTGGAAATTTCAGTCCGTGAGTTCTCTCAAGGATTTGCCTTTTTGCGAAGGCGCTAGTGTATTTGTAACATAGCCTCGGCTACGCTACAGGAGATGAAATGTAATGCAAATTGAGGCTGCTTTTTTTTTTTTGGTATCACATACTTCCATTTTCACTATTTATCACCATTAAAATGGATTATTTATCACCAAAAAATGTTGGAGATATTTTTGGAGATAGCTAAAAATTCGGAAAAAGGTTGGCTATCCTATTTTAGCACTTTAGCGATAGCGAAAGTTAGAATCCGGCTGATGGTCGACACAGTTGGCTTTTTGATTTCGAAAAGAACCTCATCAGCAAGAAACGCAATGTTTTCAGATATAAATATTTTAGCATCCTTTCCAAATTGTTTCCCATAATTTTCATATTTATTTGATAAATAATTGCAAAAAATACGCGTTTTTTTCTTCTAAGAGTTTCATGGAACTTTCGCAAATATCAGCAGCACCAAATTTTTTTTCAACATGGTTGACAACCGAAAAAGGCTTTTCTTTTTTCGAACATCCAATCAGCCAAACTTCAAACAACTTGCCTTTTGTGATAGCATGATAGCCCACAAAAAACCTTTTTTCATGAAAACGGCTAAAAACGGCAAATTAAGTAAAATAAATTGAACTCATTACATCTTAATTTATCCATTTCCGATTCCATTTTGTTTGCCGAAAGTTAACAAAATTGTAAAAGCTTACATAAAATCATAAATTGAAATAAATCAGAAAAATTTTTGAGGTTATGCAAATAAGTCAGTTTTTTGCAAACAAATGATAAAAAGTCACTTTTTTAAATTGGGACATAGGTTCTCACTTAGATATAGGTTTTTCCCCATTTAAAATTTTCCTTTAGTTATTCGAACTTTACAAAAACAATGCACTTGAAATTTACAAAATAAACCGGTTGCGCAAACAACGTATCAATAACGTTTTGAAAGTGTAACTTTGGTTTATTGCTGTATAACGGTGTTTTTTATTTTACAAAAACTAAGTGAAGTTTCTGTTATTTTGGAGTATTCTCTACAGAATGGCAACAAAAAATAATGTAAAACTGCCTTTACGAAATTGGACTTTCGCACAGCCAAATGTATCATTTGACCTAATGTGCAGTGTTTGGAAACTGTTGTACTGCGGTATTCAAACTGTTTATATATGCAGAGTTTCGACACATTGCAACCATATACATGGCATACTTTAAATATTCAATTTAGCAATGAACAATTTTTCTGAATTTTCTATTTTTGAAACACCAATGGTAACCAATAACAAACGAAGCATCAACTTTATTTCTGATGCGCTGATTGCTCTAGCGATGCATTTCGATAACTTTCCGGATGCGTTTTGGAAAAGAATACATTGTCAATATTTTGTACTTTGGCGTCATGGAACATTATACTTTGTACGTATGCAAAGCAATTGACGTTTTGGAAGTCAGCCAAAAACTCAAATAAAAAATTTGTTTGGATGCACCCGCATCAATATCTATTGAAATTCATGTTTATCAAAATTTTCCATTGTGAAATGTATTGTAAAAATGTGTTCTAATAGCATATTCCCTAGCTTTTTTAAAGGACGTACAGCCCAAAAGGTATTTTATGCCACCAAAAGAGTTTTCAATATATGTATGTATGTACATACATATTTCTCGTGTTTAGGAAATAAAGCAGAACACCACGATGCAGCAAAACAAAGGTGGCGCCTTCCGCGGACCGCTAATCCTCTCTTTCTCGATTTGACAGCATCCACCCTTTCGCTGACGTCACATTATTATTTTTGAGCACTAGTGATGAATACTAAATATGTTGTACCTATTTGCCGAAAAGTTGTACCTAAAAGTAGATACACGTACCTAAACAGTAAACATTTTCTTTTATGTGCATATATTTTGGACACTTGGCGGACCACATCTTCCATCTGTACCATAACAACATTTGGACTTACATGAAACAATATTTTACTTCGTTCCAAATGTACCTTAAATAATGTGATTGTACCGAATGTAGTTATAATCATTTGATTGATCATATGATACTCACTGGTGATGGAAATGTCCATCAAACACTCCCACCACGTTTTTAAAGCCAATGTGCAAAAAATGATGAAACCAATGTATACATGTGATCTTTTATCTTCTTTCAACTTATGGCCTTATTTAGTGGTATCTTTTTAACCAACGCAAAATTTGCAAATGTGTTAGTTTACATCACCGAGTTCTTTTAGGGCATCGATACTGACTGTATAAAAATGAGTACTTTAATACTCGATACCTTATTTGGCGATTTTACTCGATACTTTGCAAAGTACTCGTAGTATCGAAAACTTTTTAAAAAACACACTTTTTAAATTTTTTTCTTCCATTGGCAACCCAATTTTCTTTGCTTATATGGATTACTATCATTCAATTTTGTCTATCACTTAAAATAAACTAAAAATTTCGTGTAGTCTGTTGCATAACATAAACCAAATAAGTTATTCATAAAAAATTAAGTAGGTTTAAAGTGCTTAATAAAATGGCCTTTTCTTACACTATTCAGTTTATAAACCTTTTTTGTTTTTTATGAATAAGGCCATAAAACTTTACGCAAAGTTCACGAAAATGCAGACTTTTTAGAAACCTTTTGGGTATGCAGTTTTGTAACCTATTCAACTTTACGTGTAGCCTACTGCCGTTGACTTTTAATTGAGACTTGCACATTCTCTTCTTCTTCTTCTTTTTTGGCGCTGTAACCGCTTAAGCGATTTTGACCGAGTTCAGCAAAGCACGCCAGTCGTTTCTCCTCTCTGCCAACTGACGCCAAGTGAAGCCAAGTCCTTCTCCACCTGATCTTTCCATCGCAGTGGGGGCCTCCCTCTTCCTCTGCTACCACCAGCGGGTTCCGAGTTGAATACTTTAAGAGCTGGAGCGTCGGTGTCCATTCGAACGACATGACCAAGCCAGCGGAGCCGCTGAATTTTAATTCGCTGCACTATGTCCATATCGTTGTAAAGCTCATACAGCTCATCGTTCCATCGTCTGCGGTACTCGCCGTCGCCAACGCGTAAAGGACCGTAAATCTTCCGCAAAATCTTTCTCTCAAACACCCCAAGAGCCGCCTCATCGGATGTTGTCATTGTCCATGCTTCTGCGCCATATACCAGCACGGGCATGATGAGTGACTTATAGAGCGTGGTTTTCGTACGTCGAGAGAGGACTTTACTCCTGAATTGCCTACTCAGTCCAAAGTAGCACTTGTTGGCAAGAGTGATTCTACGTTGGATTTCAATGCTGACATTATTATCGGTGTTAATGCTGGTTCCCAAGTAAACGAAATTCTCTACTTTCTCGAAATTGTAACTGTCAACAGTGACGTGGGTGCCAAGGCGCGAATGTGCTGACTGTTTGTTTGATGACAGGAGATACTTCGTCTTGTCCTCGTTTACCACCAGACCCATGCGCTTTGCTTCCCTATCCAACTTGGAAAAGGCAGAACAGACTTCGCGGTTTTTGTTACCGATGATGTCGATGTCATCGGCATAAGCCAGCAATTGCACGCTCTTGTAGTAAATTGTTCCTGAGCGGTTCAGTTCTGCAGCTCTTATTATCTTCTCCAACATCAGATTAAAGAAGTCACATGAAAGGGAGTCGCCCTGTCTGAAACCCCGTTTTGTGGCGAACGGCTCGGAAAGGTCTTTTCCAATTCTGACGGAGCTGGTGGTATTGCTCAACGTCATTTTACACAGCCGTATGAGTTTTGAGGGGATGCCAAATTCAGACATAGCGGCGTATAGGCAACTCCTTTTAGTGCTGTCAAAAGCGGCTTTAAAGTCGACAAATAGGTGGTGAGTGTCGATCCTTTTCTCGCGGGTCTTTTCCAAGATTTGGCGTATTGTGAATACCTGGTCTATGGTGGATTTGCCAGGTCTAAAGCCACACTGATAAGGCCCAATCAGTTCATTGACGGTGGGCTTCAGTCTTTCACACAATACGCTCGATAAGACCTTGTAACCTATGCTTAGAAGGCTGATCCCGCGGTAGTTGGCGCGAATGGCGGGGTCACCTTTCTTGTGGATTGGGCAGAGCACACTTAAATTCCAGTCGTCGGGCATGCGTTCATCTGACCATATTCTGCACAAGAGTTGATGCATGCACCTTATCAACTCCTCGCCGCCGTACTTGAATAGCTCAGCTGGCAGGCTGTCAGCTCCAGCGGCTTTGTTGTTTTTCAGCCGCGTTATTGCTATACGTACCTCGTCATAGTCAGGCGGTGGAACGTCGACTCCGTCATCATCGACTGCGGGCTCGGGTTCTTCTTCTCCACAACTTTCTGTGCTGCTGCCATTTAGTAGGGCGGAAAAGTGTTCCCTCCATAATTTAAGTACGCTCTGGACATCAGTTACTAGGTCGCCATTATTGTTCTTACAGGAGTGCGCCCCGGTCTTTAAACCTTCCGTAAGTCGCCTAACTCTCTGGTAAAATTTTCGGGCATTCCTCCTGTCGGCCAGCATTTCAAGCTCTTCGCACTCACGTATTTCTGCCTCTCTCTTCTTGTTGCGGCAAATACGTCTCGCTTCCCTCTTCAGATCCCTATAGCGGTCCCACATAGCGCGCGTTGCGCCCGATCGCAGCGTGGCCCTGTAGGCGGCATCTTTTTTCTCTGCAGCTTCCTGACACTCCTCATCGTACCAGTTGTTCTTTCGGGCTCGCTGAAATCCGACTACTTCTTCGGCGGCGGTACTTAATGAGCGGGAAATGTGGTTCCACTGCTCGCATATGTCGGTTTGTTGAAGAGTGCTCTCTGAGAGCAGGTGTGAGAGTCGAGTAGCGAAAGCGCTGGCTGTCTGTTGTGATTGCAGCTTTTCGACGTTAAGCTTTCCTTGCATATTTGGGCGCACATTTTTTGCTGCACATAGGCGGGTGCGTATCTTGGCTGCAACAAGATAGTGGTCCGAGTCGATGTTTGGGCCTCGGAGTGTGCGTACGTCTAAAACACTGGAAGCGTGCCTTCCGTCTATCACAACATGATCGATTTGGTTTCTCGTTTTTCGATCCGGAGACAGCCAGGTAGCTTGATGGATCTTTTTATGCTTGAACCTAGTACTGCATACTACCATGTTTCGGGCCCCGGCGAAGTCGATCAGCCTCAATCCGTTGTCGGACGTTTCGTCGTGGAGGCTGAATTTTCCGACGGTGGTTCCAAAGATCCCTTCTTTGCCCACCCTGGCATTGAAGTCGCCAAGCACGATTTTGATATCATGACGGGGGCAGCGCTCGTACGTGCGCTCCAAGCGCTCATAGAAGAGATCCTTGGATGCCTCATCCTTCTCTTCCGTCGGGGCATGGGCGCAGATGAGCGAGATGTTGAAGAATCTCGCTTTGATGCGGATTGTGGCTAGACGCTCGTCCACCGGGGTGAACGACAGTACTCGGCGACGGAGTCTCTCTCCCACCACAAATCCAACTCCGAATTTGCGCTCCTTTACATGGCAGCTGTAGTAGACGTCGCAAGGCCCCAGACATTGTTTGCCTTGCCCCGTCCAACGCATTTCTTGGATGGCGGTGATGTCAGCTTTTGTCCTTACGAGGACATCAACCAGCCGGGCAGAGGCACCTTCCCCATTAAGGGTCCGGACATTCCAGGTGCATGCCCTCAAATCGTAGTCCTTTAAACGTTTGCCGTGGTCGTCATCATAAGGGGGGGTCTCATCCGAGGCTTTGCCTTGCTTCTTCACTGGAAGTGGTTTTTACGTGGCGGGTCCCAAGCCCAGCGCACAACCCATTGCTGGGACGGGGGTGGTTTCGCAACCAAATACACGTTTATATAGCGAGCCGCTTGCTCCAAGCAGACACCCGCTTGCAGCCGCACCTACTGGTGAACAGACGCTGCAGACTTCAGTGAGCCCTTAAACCGAATAAGTCAGAGTGGCCCCACCGAAGCTCCCTCTCTTTCTGCCGTGACCCAAGGCTCCACTCGGATTGGTTACCGCATCTCGCACATGGGTTGCTCACGTTGCCCAGAGTGCGCGAACGAGGACGCAAGAGTCGGGATTGAGTATAGCCATGCAACTGTAACTGCATACCCAGCGCAATGACTATACTCCATTGCACTCTACTTGCAACCCACAATTGCACATTATTATACTAAAATTGAATAGGCTACAAAAATGCATACCCAAAAAGTTTACAAAAATTCTTAATAAAATTTGAAATTCGTGAAAGTATATATATATATATATATATATATACATATGTATGTATGTATGTATGTAAATTTAACGTTAAAATTACTTCTAACGTGAAAGTAAGTTCTGCAATGAAATAAAAATCAAATAGTTTAAATTTCTATTGTTTTAATTTCAGGAAATAAGTAGATATACGATTGGAGAATAAAATAATTTTAGTATCTCAAACAACGTAATTCAATGAATCTGATACTGAGTAGTATCGATACTTTTTCCCTGATACTTTTAAAGTATCGCTACCATGAGCTCGATGCCAGAATGAGTACTCAGTATCGATACCAAAGTCTGAAATTTCGAACTCTACTCGCTAACGACTAAACGATAGAGCGTAAGAATACGTGTGAACTTCACACTGTGAAGTGATCGTCCACAATTGTGGTATGAACAGTGTTGCCAGTTTGCGGGATTTCGCCCTTTTTTCGGGACTTTATGACTAAAAAGGGCAAATGGGATTTTCTGTCGAAAAACGGAATTTTTTGCATACCATACCAATCAGGAAAATTTAGTAATTGATAAATAAGAAAACGTTGCTCTCTGTGGTAAATTAACGCCGTTTATATGAACCCTATCAGCGGAACTTCATTCACTTTCAATGAATTGTAATAGCAAGGTTATGAGTTATACAGAAAGTAATTTGGGAAAAATGAAGTGAAAGAAGTTAGAAAAACGTGTGGGGAACTCTAGAAGATGTATATTTTGAAAACATTAGAAAAACTTCCAACCATTGATGCTTTTTTCAAATGTTTAGAGTTTCTAGATTGCGAAAAGTATTTTGAGTGATTATATTCTTAGATAATGCAAACAGTAAAATTTGCGATAGGCAAGCGTTTGAGAGGTAGTCGTTAACAAAAAGGCAGTAAATATGTTCAATGGTTACTGACATCAAAACGAAAAAGAGAAATAAATAAAGCGAAAAAGCATTAAATATTTGTAGTCAAATCTAATTTACTTAACAAACAACCTAATTGTGCGAGCAGTTTTCAGTGCACGGCTGTGGTTTAAGCATAGTTTAAACGCCAGAGCTGGCTGGTTTAAACTAAGATTAGCCGATGAAATGTCAGCCAAGTGATCAATTTAAACGCGAAAACGAATGAAAACGTTGTTTGTGTAAATTATTTTTGTCTTTAGAAATTTTTAGATTGAGAAAATAAAATACGTAGGTATATTAAGGTGAGTCAATTTGTAAGGGAGATTTTTTCGACTATGCGCGTATTGCACATATCTACGTGTAATTCTAAGCAACTTTGTCGAAGAAACCATGGCTCTAAAATCAATCTGGAATTTTCCAAATTGCGAAAATAGCTTTCTTAGTACTTTGCTGCACACTGAAAATAAAATCTGCGTAAATATAACGAAAACTTGCGTACATCTTACGAAAATTTTCGTCATTTTGAGCCACGAATGTTTTCGTTGATTGTACAAAACCATACATACTACAAAAATATGAGACATCAGATCTTTACGAACGTATTCGTACTGTTTACGAACGAATTTCGTATTATTTACTAAAGAATTTCGTACTATTTTTTAATTTTTTTTTACGAAATGCACAAAAATAATTCGTATATTTAACGAAATTATTTTCATACAATCTGCGGTGGTTTCGTAGAATTTACGATTGCTTTTATTCGCCACACTGTAAAAACATAGTACGAAATATAACATAACACTTTTTTATCCTTAATTTTAAGCATTTTTCTCTAACAAAATGTTTTGCAAAAACGCTTAACATTAATGATTAAAATATAATGAAAGTGTTGTTTTATAATTTGAGCTATGTTTTTTATAGTGTAAAGAATAAAAGCAATAATACATTCTAGGAAAGAAGTGCAGATATTACAAGTATAACTGTCGTAAATAATAAGTTTTACCTAAATTTTCAACTACTCTGCAGTTTAAAATTAATAAAAAAGGTTATTTTACCTATAATAAAACTTAAGTCTTTTATTAATATGCATGCGAATAGGTTCTATACTACATATTTTTTTATTGCTTAGCCTTCATTCAATAAAGTATATTGATGCAAAGTGTTAAATTAAGAAAGAAAGTTATAAAACATTATAACATTTTAATGTAGAGGTACTTGGAAGATTCGCAGCTTCTTCGATGTTTGTTTCCTTGACGACTATAAATTAAAGGAAAAGTATAAGGCGTCTGAAAGGCAATTTTCAGTGAAAAATCATACACTACTTACTTAAAATTTCATTAAGTAGTGCGTCTGCTCCTGGCTTGGGCTTGCCGTTGATAGATAATGATGCCTATTTATGAAGTCCCATCGATGATAAAAACATTATGTGCTTAAAATAATATAGCCACAGCTTTAATATTTAATTTTGTATTCTATTTTTATCTAGTAAATCCCTTTTTAAAACGTTTAAAATTATATTATGCGTCTCACAGCAGCCAACTAGTAATTTCGCAATGACACGCGGTACATAAAAATATCATGAAATATTAAGTTGCCGGTAATTTAGTATATTGTACAAAAATATTCGTATGCTGTATGAATTTAAAAAACATGTTTCTGCATTTGTTCTATGTAAATTGTACGAATACAGAATTGTAGATTTCGTAAATTTTAAAACCATACGTAAATATTACGAATGCCTTCGTACAATAAACAAAATTAACCGTACAGAGATTTGTTCAGTAATTTACGAATGCGTTTCGTAAAATAATCTTAAGATTTCGTCCGTTCGTTATATTTACGAATCCTTCGTAAAATCTTGTTTCGTTGTGAAAAATGTGTTTGTATTATGAACGAAAGTTTCGTACATTGTACATATCTAAACCAAGACTACGAAAGTTTTTCGTAGCACTTTTACGAAGTTTTATTTTCAGTGTAGTGTCGCAAAGAATTGCTTAAATTGTGTACAAAAACATGCTGTAGGGTTTTTTTGGTATGAGGGATCCATTTCTACACTTCCCTTTTTCTTAAAACTCCCACCAGAGGGCACAACAGTAAAAATTTCCACATTTTCTTCTAAACCTGTTTTCGCAATACGGCAAACTGCTAAGTAGAATCCTATTATGAAATACGCGCACAGTAAAAAAAATGCCCCGCCCTAATGTATATAAATCGTATGTATATTGCATATCTATATGCATACTTGTGTTTTTCATCCGAAGTCATTTTATGTATAATAGATACTTACAGCGCGGGATTTCTGTTATAACTTTAGTACGGGATTTAGTTTGTATTTAGACGGGATTTTATGAACCCAGTTACTGGTAACACTGGGTATGAAGCGCCGACCACTGTTTTAAAAGGTGTTCGCACGAGACGATTTTGCGTTCAACTTTTGCGTTCAACTCACGCAGGGTTGCACGAAAAAAAAGTTGAATTGCTAAATGTTGGCTGGCGACCGACTTTGTTGAAAGCGATTAGTTGAAAGGCCGTTCAACCAAAAGCAGAATGCAAAGTTGAACAATGCAAACGCCTTTTTATGGCGAGTATTTTTATATATTTAGCCATTCAATTTTTTTTCGTGCAACCCTGCATGAGTTGAACGCAAAGTTGCCTGAAATATCGCCTCGTGCGAAAGCCCTATTATAACTCACCAATCAACCATTCATCATCATCATTAAAACCGTTTCAACACATACATACATATACATATCCATATATTGAATAAGTTTTTGAAGTTCTATACCTGAATTGTTTTAAGTCCATTCATATTTCTGTGTATAAGCATTATTTTTAGTTCATAACCGTTTTCAAAAATACTTTCACGAATTATCATTCCAATTATGTACACATGTACGCTTACATGTGTGCTGTGATGTAAACCTACAAATTTTCTAGAATAAATTGAATTCTAATTGTTACAATTCGCAATTCTATTAAAATGCATTTAATACTATTTAACGCTGAATTATCACAAATAAGCATTAAATATATTACCGCTTTTCTCATTTTTCACACGACTTAGTTTAGATTTTTAATTATAAGTATCGTAGAAATACCCATTATACGCAGTGTACGGACTTTACCACTTTATTGGTAGATCTGCCAACTTTTTAGCTAAATTATATTTTCTACCATTTTTACCAACAAAGGCTAAAAATCTACCAATATCTTGTGGAAAGAAAGCAAAGAGGTTCAAATGAACATACATATTTTGTCATCGAATACACCCTAAATAAAAATGAAAAGTGAACTTTGACGGAGAATAATTGTTTGATCCTCCCTCCTATTAAATTAATACAAGGTCCGAATTAGGGCATCGAATCCAGTTTTATACGAAATTTCTTTTTGAGCATTCGGTAGTTAGTTCGTTTTTTCAATTCAAATTGAATAGGAGAAAAAACGGCTATCATCTTATTTCATTCGTTTCGAATCAAGTTTCATTTTATAAAGGCTGCCGTGATTCGGACCCAGTTTTATGTAGGTATAGATTTTTTGTTGAATATGTTATTCACGTGAAATACATTTTTGTTATTTTATATAAAAATACAATTTATCCCAAGGCGAATTCATATTAGGTGATAGCAGGAGTACAAAAACAAAAATTGCACTAAAAAAATGTACTCACAATGCCAGTAGGAATTACAAAAAGTACATTATTTTGACATTAAGAACCACCGAGGCGAAAATCCAGCTGCTCTGGTACCACCATATTTTATGAATTCGCCATGTTTTATCCTATTTGAATAACATCTATCTGATATTGTTTGTTTTTTTAAATCTACCAACTTCTACCATTTATTGCATGTAAAATCTACCAATATTAATTTTTTCGAAGTCCGTGCACAGATTATACGTAACAAATATAAAACATTTTTAAGAATGACGGTTTTAGAAAATGAAGGAATAACTGAGACTTTAGGTTCCTAATTTTAAAGCACAGTTTGCCTCAAAAAGTAAATTATTGCAAAACAAATAGCTAATTAATCATAAAATTAAGTATTTTTTATTTACAAAGTTGTATGCGTGCTTATTTAATTACAGTATTTTAAGGCTCTTACTATACTTCTTAGAACCAGCTCAAAACTAACCACATTCGTTCTAGCCCGGAGGTGACCCTTTTTGAGTGCTTTCCCATGCACAAGCGATCATTTAATAGACTTATTAGGGCCAGTTTTTCAGTGCACGGCCGTGGTTTAAACTCAGTTTAAACGCCCGATCTGGCTGGTTTAAACTAAGATCAGCCAATCAAATGTCAGCCAGCTGTTCAATTTAATCTCAGTTTACTTAAACTAAGTTTAAACTGGCACTGAAAAACTGGCCCTTATAGTAAGAACCTGGCAGAGAATCACAACAGGAGATAACGGCTTTCTGGACGATGCCTCATGCGCGTCCATGGAAAACTCGTTACCGAAAACCGCGAGATGATTCAGGAGAAAATAATCGAAAAGTTTGCTGAAAATTCGATGAGTTTGTTTTTAGCGCAAAAATGATTTAATATAAAATAGAATTTTTTAAGAAACAAGTATACTTACTTTACCCCCCGCCCCCTCCTACATTTTATCCTGGGCATACCCTTGGAACTAACGTAAAAGTTACCCACAGGTCCCAAAGTGAATATTTTCTTTCACGAACTTTAAAATTCATTCGTTAGGATTTTCCAAATACATACGTTGCATAAACATAAATCCAGTACAAAAATCTTCGAAACTACCGTTGCGAGCACGATAGGCAAAAAAATTGTGATCCCTGGATTCGGAATATTTTTTAATCCCGGGATATCGCGATGTATATCGGGACTAACATTTAGTTATAACTTTTATGAATATGAGTAAAAATTTAATATCTGATAGCATTTAAACATAAATACCATGAAATAAAAATATCAAAATATTTAAAATTTACTATAAACTGATTGTAAAACCCACATGTTTATTAAATCAGACAAAGCTTAAACATTTTCTAAATTTTATTTAAAAAACATGTGAATGAGAAACGCATACATCACAAATAACAATGTAAATACCAGGTACTTTTGAAAGTAATCTATATCTATACATACATATATATTTTTATGTATGTATATAATATAATATCCGTTTTCGTTGTTCTGACTTAACTCAAAAACTACTGGATAGATTTCGGTAAAATTTTCAGAGATTATACCTTGCATACATGGTCCTATTATAGGCTATTAGAAAACTCGCTAAATGGCGCTAGGGTCGTGTATTTTACAAAAGTCGTATTTAACAACCGATTTCGCTCAAACTCAAAATGTGTACTACCTCCATTATGAAAAATATGTATGCGAAAAATAGATCCGCTAGATGGCGCCGGATTCGTATTATTTATAAAAATCGTATTTATGAACCGATTTCTTTCAAATTTTAAATGTAAGCTACCGCGTTCGCGAAAAATGGACCTGCTAGGTGGCGCTCGAGTAGTCACTTATGAAAGTCGTATTTATTAATCGATTTCGTTAAAATTCGCAACGGGAGGTATTCAGAAACCCACACGGAGTTTGGTCTGCCTGGGCTTTATGTTTATCTGAGACGAATTTACTTTTCAGATGGCTAAATCAAGGATGCGTTTAAGTATGCTTAAAATACCGCAACATTGTGTAAGCGCACCTTTGCCTGACGCCCTCCTGTTATTACAGGAGTAAGACTCAAGGAAACCAGTTCATAAATATTAGGACGAATTGTAAAAGTGGCGAATTGACAGGGAAAGATTCGACCACATCCGTCCAAGAAGGAAAACGGTTCGTATAGTAATGGCTTAATTTGAACGATATTCAAAAGATCGCATGACTCATTTAGCCAATGTACGGGAAACTTTTCCTCCTGTGGGGCAGCGAAGATCCTTGGCCCTACTATAACTGAAAGCGCTCATCTGTGCTCTTGAGTTTCCTTACAAGGGCTTTTATTGGCTTACATGGTACATCGGACCAATGCTGAGGTTGCAAGATCATAGAAGAATATTACGCTCGCCTGGCAGAGATCTCACAGGTGGAAATAAGACCATTGGTAAAACTCACGACATCCCAAGGGATTAGTATTTCATATGGTATCAGAGCTACTATTCTTGGCCTATGTGTGGGGAGGATACTGCTCTTTAGTCGTTTCAATTTAAGCTAAAATATTTACTTTACAGGACCACCTTTGCTTTTAAACGCTATTTTTGTATTGTCCAATACAAAAGATCTTATTAGGCGCCGCGAAGAAAGTGGGCATTGACTAGTAATTAATAAAAAAAAAAAACATTAACCAAAAATATAAAAGAAACAATTTCTCTAAACATGTTTATTTAACTCTATAAAGAAATGGCGAATTGTTTGCCACTTTTTTCGCAATTTACTCCAAGTGTACGAGTCAAACGGATCTCAGAATCGGATTCAGCGGGTGGAAAAACATGTTGGTAGGTGGGTCTGGTTAAAAACACACACGCCGTTTTTGTGCGGTGTAGTTATTATTGCACTTAAAATGTGTTCTTAAGAGCATTTAAAGCGGAGTCTTCTTATATTGACATAAAGTTGTTATATACAAAACCTACTGACGAAAAACATATTTCGACCTCAACACTTTTTGGCTGAACTGTCAAAAGGTAGTCATAGGATATTTGAAGATAATAACCCCTATCCCCTCCATTACAAAATATTTGAACTTCTTTTACCAGCACGTCGGATAATTTTAAATTTTTTTTTTTTGGTTTGAGAAAGTTTCAATATATACATTTAAAAAATTATGTAACTTTCCTTAAAACCTTCTGGTTCGTTTACATTAGCGACGCTATGAGTACATTCACTAAAATCTTCTCCAAAAAAAGGCTCGGGCTGCAATTCTAAAAGTAAAGTTTCTAGCTCTTTGTTAATTGTATTCGAAGCGGCATTTTACAAAAATTATACTTCAAATTCATAAACAAGTTCTTACCATCAATTCGATATTTAAATGTTTCGTGATCCAGGGATTAACCTTATGTTGGGTTGCCAGATTTTTTATGCGGGAAATCAGTACGTTAGACTTTTTCATGCTAAAAAAATCAGTACTTTTCAGTAAAGTTTTATTCAAAGCGAAATTATGAATGTAAATAACAGATGATACTTTAAAAGTCAGTGTACTTATTTTTAACAATATTTTGGTATATAATGAAAACATAGTTTATAAAAAATTAAAATGTTATTTATTTTAACATGAGTGTACACTAGAGGTATACGCCGCCGAGCCACGCCGCTGCCGCCGCCGTTTTTTGTCATTCCTACACGCGCCGCCTCCGAGTTACGAAAATATCGGGCCGGTGGCGGCGGCGGCAGCGTTCGGCGCCTAAGGAATTTTGTACAAAATTTTCATGATGTATGTACATTGAATACATCGTTTGAAGGAACTAAATACTACTTGTATAAAACACAATTTTTCGAAATAAAAATTACATTTAAAAATTTTTTTTTTTAGCATAATTTGGGCCACTGGACAAGAATGTGATCTCCTTAATTTTTCTAAAAGTAGCGTAACTCAGAAAAAATGTAGGTAACATATTTTTCGACGAAAGCGTTTATTACAGTTAAATTAGGGTCGAATACTGGTAATCTAACGATTTCTTTCCGCAGTAGACAATTCTTTTCAATACTAAAACAATACTACTTCTTTATACACCTACTACAACAATAAGAAAGTTATAACACACCAAAAACTTTAACGCCAATATCTCAGAAAGCAGTTATAATAGAGCGGCCTCTTTGCATATACCTCCTCAATTATTGGAGATAAAACAAAGACAAGTTGATTTTTCTATGTATTTTTTTTTAATATTTTAAACAAACACATTTTTTGCTAATATTTATAATCGTAAGTTATTTTATTCTGGGGTCCCACATACGTATACAAGTAGGTGGCTGTGTGAAAATTACGTTAGCATTCCTTAGTGGTGGTTTTGCTCCCTCGCATCGCAATGTTTTCTACACAGGGTTAAAGTTCCCTCTTTATGGTAAACATTAGTATTATTTCTCATTACATTAACCATCTATAAGCCATTTTTTCAACAGTGGGCCAAAAAGGCCCGTTCTGGTTCGAGTTGATGGGTTAAACTTTTGGGAAAAAAGTAGACGAACCTTGTTCAATATGTAATCCGCAAAAAATCGTAAGAACTCCGTAATTTAACATAACGGTTGATAAGATTATTGCAAAAATTTATTGAGAGCGACACAAATTACCCCAATAACTAAATTTTAAAAGTTTTTTATTTCTTTAAATTTAAATAGTACATACGGATCTGTAGAGAACATAGACATCCGTGTGTGTATGTATGTATATACCTCAGACTAGAGCTCTCGATTTTGTTCGCACATTTTCAAACAGCCCGGGTATATGAGCAGCGAGTACTCGCACACTTCTTCAATGCTCATTACTCGAAAATATTCGAGCATGAGCTCGAGCAATTCGAGTTTTTTCGAGTACTTTGAGCAATGTTTTTTTTTTTATATTGACATTTTTGGTAGCAACTTTTTAAATTTTTCAAATTATTGATATATAATGCAAAGATTGTTACATTGGTATTTAATAATATAATTTATTTAACATAAATTAGAAAGCAGCTGCTGACAAATACAATTTACAAATTTTCTTTTGTTTATGAAATTGTTCAAAAACTCGAAAATTTTGAACAAACATTTGAGCAGTTGAGCAATGAACGAGTTTCGAGCGAGTATTGAGCTACTCGCATTGCTCGATACCCGGGTATCTAGAGCTCTACCTCAGACCTTCTTCTGTTCGCCCATCAAACAGCGCCAGACACTCTAAATTTCAATTCAAGTAGGAAGTAACAATATTTAAAACTAATTCAATAATGAAATAAATAGAATTATAATAAAAGAATAATTGGCATGGCGAATGCCTAACGCTGACAAGTTGAAATGATAAAATTAGTAGCCTCTTGGCTCTTTGAAATCTACCTTATGAGCAGTAGCGACGGCGTTTCCAGACGAGCCGGCGTCGCCGCCGAAGCCGAATATTTTTGAAGTTGACCACGCCGCCGCCGCAAAGCCTGTCGGCGCAAACCCCTAGTGTACACTAGGGTGGTCCAAAAATGCATGTGAAAAAGTAAAGTCGGAATTTTTATGCTCTCACCCCCTAGGCTTGTTCTACACCGAAAAAAATATACCCTAATAAAAATATACCTAATATTTTGAAATCAAAAAATATTTAGAGGTCGTTCAAATCGCCTATAGTTTTCCATGAATTTTATTTGGGCAAAAATAACTTTTTGTAGAAATGGTATAGAATAGTTTAAAATCAATATTTTTCTATCAGAAAAGTCTGTTTATCTGCAGGAGATTCCCAGTAATAATACCCAATTTTTTATTTAACCATTTTTTCATTGCAACTATAATTTATAGGTCCACCAAAAACACCGAAAAATGCAATGGGGCAACCAATAAATAATCGTTAGTATTAAAAAATGGTTAAATAGACAATTGGGTATTGTTATTTAAAGTCTCCTGAAGAGAACCAGAGTTTTCCGATCGAAAAATATTCACTTTCAAGAATTCTATACCATTTCTACGACAAAATTTATTTTTCCCACATAATAATTCACGGAAAACTTTGAACGCTTTGAGCGATCTCTAAATATTTTTTGATTTCAAAAGTGTATACTTCAAAAGGGTATACTTTTTTTCGATATGGAACAATCCTAGGGGGTGAGAGCATAAAAATTCCGACTTTACATGCATTTTTGGACCACCCTAGTGTACAAATCATTGTATACAGGAGCCAATAAATTATTTTATATTTATGACATTTTTGAATAGCATTAATGAGATCATTTCCATTTTCAGTGGTTAAATAGTCAAAGAATTATATACATTTAATGTTAAAGTTACTTTTAATTTGGAGTTCAGTTTGAAAAACTTTAATTAGAAGCCGGTTTCTCTCTTTGCGCAAGGAAGCAAACCTTATACTTAAAATCCTATCAGTTGCTTCGTTTTACATATTTTTTCAAACTGTGGAAAAGTATTACTTTTTAAGAACTTCCTCTATATATCCTCATGGAAAGATTAAAAGCCTGATTATGGCAACTTAACTTAACAGAACGTAGACCTTAGAGAATCAAAATGAAACAAATTTCGACGTGGCATTAAGTTACGTTAAGTTTCGGCTGTTCAATTATAACACCCGATTTACACGATTCAAGTACTTGAAAGCAATTCTTGCTCATTGTATTTTGTGTTTTCTATTTGCTTTTACACGTTTCAATTCTGTTGAACTCAAGTTTTTGGTTCTTTAAATGGGAAGCAACGAAAATGCCAAAAGCAAAGCAAGAAAGTTGAAACGACTTGACGGTACAGACGCATGTGTACTCGTCCCTTTTCTTCTCACCCCCTCTCTTCCACATGCGAGCAGAATTGAATTCAATACTTGAACTGTGTAAAAGCAGTCTAAGCAACACCCATTTAACAGAATTTTTAAGATAGAGCTGTAAGTTACGTTAAGTTGCCATAATCAGACCATACGAATTTACTAAAAAAAAGTAGGTATCTAACTCTATATCTTGTATGCAAAACTCTTTTACAATGTCAATAAATTGAGAAAAAAGAATTGTAAAGCTGAATTTACATGAGGCGATTTTTTAGGCGATTCAATATAGCTCAAGGAAACTCGCTCATGTAAATGGGGATTAAAAAATCACTTGCCTCAAAGTAGACAGAAAGAACTTTTGCAGGCGATTATCGCCTCCCAAAAAATCGCCTTATCTAATAATAATAATAGATTGGCGCCTACACATATGTTAGCGTTTGGCCGAGCTTCTCCTCCGACTTGTGGTGTGCGCCTTGATGTTGTCACACAAAGCGGAGGGACCTACAGTTTAACGAACTCCGAACGGCGATTGTATTTTTATGAGAAGCTGTTTTTCATGGCAGAAATACACTCGGAGGTTTGCCATTGCCTGCCGAGGGACGACCGCTGTTAAGAAAAAACCTCTATATTTTTTGCGATGTTGCTTTGACCAGGGCTTGAACCCAGGTGCTGATGAGTAAAAGCGCGCACTGCTTACCACTACACCACAGCGGCCACAGGCAGCTTAAGTTATAGGCAAAAGCCATTCGAATATTCAAATTTGCTGTTATTAAACTGAAAGATATTTTCGAGATAAGTAACATCACTCGACAAAAAAATGCCAGCCTTCTTTTTAAATAATTTAAGCTCATCATATTATCGCAACTGGTACGTAACGACCGGCGATATGCCCATAAAACTATTGATATTCTTGTTGTATTAATTTCTTGGGCATATCAAACATTGTTTGAAACATTTCAACTACAATTCAATTATTTGCTTCCTACTTTTTACAGTGCAGTTTAAGCAAGTTCCAACGATACGTAAAAACCTTAAAAAAATCAAAAAGTATTTTCACTGGACACTCAGCTGATTTTGCAACCGCGAAAATTATTGACCGGCAAAAGAGAGAAGCAACCAGATATACTCTAGAGAGCCTGAGGATTATGGAGAAACGAGAAAAGACGATAAACAAAAAATAAGATACAGACAACATAGCGGCCGCTTATAAAAAAAAAATCAGTACAAATAAGTAAAAATTTTGAAAAATCAGGACATTAGCGTACTGATTGAAGAAAATAATAAAATCAGTACAAGAGTTGAAAAATCAGTACTGTACTGATAAAATCAGTACGTCTGGCAACCATAACCGTATGACAACAAATTTCATGATATCCTGATTGACTTCAGATTTCATGATATCCTCAACAAACGTGTTTTACGTCATATTACCATGGGTGGGATTGGATCATCTGGCCCAGAGATCTGGTAATTTTTCGACTTTTACCCCTTACGTCAACAGCTGCATACCCGGGTATCTGTGGGTATGTATCTGAAATCGCATGAAAATATGTATGTTGATACTATTGAAAAGTAAACTTTATTCCGAATAAGATTCTTAAAATAATATAAGAATATAATTCCGAATCGAATTCCTAAAATAATGCACGAATATAATGATATTATAGTAAGACAGTACTTGTAAAATAAAAAATATGAATAAATTGAAATTACTGATTTTTTAACTACATCGAGATATTGCATTGCAGCATATTAGTAGAATATTCTGCACACACGGGTCTTTTGCACAATATGCAGGTTTGCTTGTTTGGCGGATGTAGAAAATTACCATTTGTTTTTATTCTGCCCGCACTGTAATGTTTTTCCTTGCCTCCTAAATACCAACATCCATTATCCTCAAAGGACCGCCGTTTATTGTTTCAATGATGTTGCGTGTATTCTGGTTTTTCGACTGTTAGTAGCTCTCACTTCTATTTCAGGTTCTGCCAGTTGCTCACAAATTGATAAAGGAACATCTTAGTCGGATTTCAGACGTCTTCAGGGGTGGGCGATTCTCGACGTAAATTATGTACGTAGTAAAGACAGCTACATCCAGAATATTATAAGAAAATGCCAAAGGTCGTTTGGTTGAATATTCTGCAAGGCATTTATCTATGTTACCAACGCCACATTTGCTATGGTTTAATTTAATATCAATAGTGACTTCTTATGGCCTTTTACTTCGGTTGTCTAATGCATTCTTGAAAAGACCAACTGATTTATTATTCTTCGGCACGTACTGGTCCATATTTTTAAACCTGAGTATGTTGTGGGTGCGGAATCAGGCAGTTTGTGGTGGTGGAGCAGCTTAAATTGTTCCTTCTTTGGCAGTATAGTTTTCCGGTATATCGCCAAGTTCTTCAAGATCTTCCGGGTCGTATTCCGATAGCTCGATTTCTTCTATATCGGAGTCAACTGGACTTACATCATCTTCGTTATCGGCCACATTCTATTCAGATACGAAAGGCTCGTCGTCACTATTTTCCTCTCCTAAATTTTCGAACCTCTTGCGAATGTACCCTTGCGGAGTGGAGTGAGCCATTCACCATTTGCCATTTTTACTTTTATAAATTTTATTTCGTTGCGTAACACTTGGTTATAAAAACATTATATCCCTTCAGTCTCCAAGTTCGCACTACACGTATTCAAGTAAATAGTAGATCTTAAGTTCTTTTTTGCCTACAAGTTCTTCAGGTTGGTTCAAGTTTTGTACTACCTAATGTAACAAGAAACATCCCAAGAATTATTTGCGTCTACCTGCAAAAGCCCATTTTCAAGAATCATAAGTTTTGTACCTAAACAGTCCTTTTTGTTTACATTCAAAACCAATGATCATAGAGTGTGTTCTTGGAAACTCATTATTTGTACAGTAAAATATCATATTTCTTCACATATTTAAAACAAACGAATTTCTGCAGAAAATAACAATAAAAACTTATCCCGTTTAAAAGAAATGTGTTAAATACTAACATTTTCGTACCAACAACACAATGCCGTTTCCCATACAAAATGTATGTGCATACCCGGGTATGCTGCTGTTGACGTAGGTATAATTTTTCTGCTGTAGGGGGTTAAGGCAAGCAAGTCCCGGTGTTTTCGAGATTTTCGGGATTGGCTATCCCTAGTACGTATGTACACATCCCAACCATGAGTCATATAAGGAATTCTGGCGTCCAGCGTTTCAGCAATTGATAAGGAAAATAGTGAATCAGCTAGAATACTCATGCATACATAAATATGTATGTATATACATATGTATACATATATATTTGTTATTATATATTTATGTAAATACAGTCGTAAACAGTGTTGCCGCGCCGTCCCAAGAAAATGTATCAACGACCTAGCCAAAAATGTATCCAAATGTATCCAATGTCCTTTTTTATCTATCCACCTCATAATTTTTAAGAAAATCAAACATTTTCAAGAAAAAGACATAATTTAACCCATCCTAAGGACTTGGAATACATGTATATATATTTTTATTTTTCATAAAATCAAACATTTGTAATTTAAATTTATAAATTACATTTTTTGCGCATAAATATTTTGCAAAGTAAGTATAATGAATAGTAATTAATATGGTACATTTGTACCTGTACACTCTAAAAAGTGCATGTAAAACTACTACTGAAAAGTATCTATTTTTCAACAAAAATCTGTATAAATATACGTATAAGATATTCAGGATTTGATTTTGAACTTGAGGCTTTTAAAATATATAAATTAATATACACATGAAATGTTTAAAATTGCAAACATTTTTAAACTAAAAATACATTTTCTAATAATAATAATATGCGCAAATAAACACACAATTTTAGAGTGTATTTAAAGTCTTTTCAGTAAAATTCATACAAATTTCCTTAAATAAATCAAATTTAGTTTTTTAAACAGTGTGTTTTACCTACGTTGAGATCTTCTTTCTTTTTAAATTAACAAATGAAAATATGTTATATGAAACAGATTACTACTGAAAGAGTATCTATTTACTTTATGTATATAGTGAGATCTTGTTTAAAGCATCCTTTTTACTAATTAAATCAATTGCACTTATACCTATTTTGGTGAGATCTCTTCATATCGCACGTTTAATAATATAACGAAGTATTTCAAATTTCAATTTTGTGGGAAAACGCAATCAAAGTTTTATCATTTCATACAGTTGGTATACAAAAATACGGATGGAAAGGCACATATCTTCGCCATATTTGGGAAGTTTGGTTATCTGTTGGACTGAACATATTCTACTTATCAAGCTTATTAATTGCATAATAAAATCTCCAAAAACTTAAATTTTGAGTTACACCACTCTACTAGTAAAAGTGCGATATGTTCATTGCTTCGTTCACAAAAAATAAAATGCTTTAATTTCACACTTAAGTAGTGCTTTTTAATACATTTAGAAACGTGATGCTTTCTATCATCTTTAATTAAAATCGATTTTTGAACGAAAAAACTTAATAGAAACTATACAATTTTGGTCTATTTAAAAAAGTATCCACATTTATACTGATCGGAAAAAATAAGTATCTCGCAAAAATTGGTCTAAAAATGTATCCAATTGCATAATATTTAGATGCAAAAGGCATCCCTGGTCGAAAATTTGTATGGTACAAATGATTGGACTTGGCTGCGTATATGCACGTTGATACATACATATATGTACAAAACAATAGGTATGCGACATTTGGACTTGTTTTGACTATTTTTTTTCTTTTGTTTCTAACCGACTTCAAAAAAAGGAGGAGGCTATCAGTTCGTCTGAATATTTTTTTGTGTTTACTATCTACTAAACCAAAGCGTCAGCGTTGTCTGGCTCACAAAAAAACTCATGCCCATACAGTTTGTATGAAGCAGGGATGGAATTTCAAAATTTCAAAATGTGCCTAATGGTATTCGAAAATAGTGCCGAAAAGAAGATGAAAGTGCCACAAAATTAAATCTCTTTTCAGGCATTTTAAGAACAATATATTTTTAGGAATAATATTTTTAAAATATACTGAAGTAATATAATAATTATTAATTAACTAAATTATTACAGTAAATCACTTTTATAAAGGATTCCTTAGACATATATATATATATAGAGGGGAAATACTACGAAATATAGCTACTCTGAAATTTTTACACACATACATATGTATGTATGTACCTATAAGGGATGCCAATCCCGGGATCCCGGAATCCCGGCGTTTTTGCTTGCACTAATCCCGGGATCCCGAAAATTTTGAAATATCGAATTGATAGTAAGAATTTGTTTATGAATTTTGAAGTATAATTTTGTAAAATGCCGTTTTGACTGCAATTGCAGTCTGAGCCTTTTTTGAAGAAGATTTCAATGAATTTACTCATAGCGTCGCTAATGTAATCTAAACAGAGAGTTTTAAGGAAAATATGGAATATCGCTAGCTTAGAGTGAAAAGTTGCTAAGTCCAATTTTTATGAAAACTCATATTTTGATATAGGAGGCTAGAGAAATTGAATACGCATCGTTTCGAAAATTATAAAGGTACTTGTTTTATTTTTTCCTATAGCCATTTTCTTTAACTACTTCGCAAGACTTTGAATCAAACATTTCGCGCGTTTAAAGCAAAGCAAAACTCCATAAGAATCAGAAGGTTTGATATTTATTAAAATATGTCGTATTATTTTGGCCTTATCGAATTTTCGGAGCTTTTTTTGGCCTTAGCAAATTTTCCTTTCATTGAATATAAACGAGAAAACATAAAACGAGGACCTTTACCCTTTTCGAAACAATGCAATTTTANTACAATTTTGGTCTATTTAAAAAAGTATCCACATTTATACTGATCGGAAAAAATAAGTATCTCGCAAAAATTGGTCTAAAAATGTATCCAATTGCATAATATTTAGATGCAAAAGGCATCCCTGGTCGAAAATTTGTATGGTACAAATGATTGGACTTGGCTGCGTATATGCACGTTGATACATACATATATGTACAAAACAATAGGTATGCGACATTTGGACTTGTTTTGACTATTTTTTTTCTTTTGTTTCTAACCGACTTCAAAAAAAGGAGGAGGCTATCAGTTCGTCTGAATATTTTTTTGTGTTTACTATCTACTAAACCAAAGCGTCAGCGTTGTCTGGCTCACAAAAAAACTCATGCCCATACAGTTTGTATGAAGCAGGGATGGAATTTCAAAATTTCAAAATGTGCCTAATGGTATTCGAAAATAGTGCCGAAAAGAAGATGAAAGTGCCACAAAATTAAATCTCTTTTCAGGCATTTTAAGAACAATATATTTTTAGGAATAATATTTTTAAAATATACTGAAGTAATATAATAATTATTAATTAACTAAATTATTACAGTAAATCACTTTTATAAAGGATTCCTTAGACATATATATATATATAGAGGGGAAATACTACGAAATATAGCTACTCTGAAATTTTTACACACATACATATGTATGTATGTACCTATAAGGGATGCCAATCCCGGGATCCCGGAATCCCGGCGTTTTTGCTTGCACTAATCCCGGGATCCCGAAAATTTTGAAATATCGAATTGATAGTAAGAATTTGTTTATGAATTTTGAAGTATAATTTTGTAAAATGCCGTTTTGACTGCAATTGCAGTCTGAGCCTTTTTTGAAGAAGATTTCAATGAATTTACTCATAGCGTCGCTAATGTAATCTAAACAGAGAGTTTTAAGGAAAATATGGAATATCGCTAGCTTAGAGTGAAAAGTTGCTAAGTCCAATTTTTATGAAAACTCATATTTTGATATAGGAGGCTAGAGAAATTGAATACGCATCGTTTCGAAAATTATAAAGGTACTTGTTTTATTTTTTCCTATAGCCATTTTCTTTAACTACTTCGCAAGACTTTGAATCAAACATTTCGCGCGTTTAAAGCAAAGCAAAACTCCATAAGAATCAGAAGGTTTGATATTTATTAAAATATGTCGTATTATTTTGGCCTTATCGAATTTTCGGAGCTTTTTTTGGCCTTAGCAAATTTTCCTTTCATTGAATATAAACGAGAAAACATAAAACGAGGACCTTTACCCTTTTCGAAACAATGCAATTTTAATTTATCTAGCTTCCTATATCCAAATATGATTTTTCATTAGAAGTGAAGTTAGCAACTTTTCACTCTAAGCTAGCGATATATGAGCTTTACAATCAGTTCATCGTAAATTGTAAATAGTTTTATTTAATGGTATGATTAAAAGCTTCCAGATATTGAATTTTTATTCATATTCATAAAATTTATGACTCAATTTGAATCCCGGGATAAATCCCGGGAGTACCTAAAAAATATCCCGAAATCCCGGTATCCAAATTTTCCTGATATGTTGGCATCCCTAGTACCTATATGCGAAATAATGGCAGTGAGACATTTTGACCAGTTTCGCCTATTCTTTTCATTGATTATTTTTCGGTTTATTTTACATAGTCTAATTCATAATTTAATAAACACACTATAGGTATGCTCACAAATCGGCATTTCAAATTTGTACAAAAATTATATAAATTCAGCAGGTTTTCGCAACAACAAAATTTGAATTCAGAATATTTATGGGAATTCCAAGTTTTCGATTTTATGCATTTTTTCATATAAATTGTGTTCGAATATGTTTTAAATTGATGAAAATGTATGACACCATCAGAAAAAAAATATCAAAAATCATCGGGATATTGCAGAAACTTGCACTTTTATTTAATGGACTATAAANAATTTTGTAAAATGCCGTTTTGACTGCAATTGCAGTCTGAGCCTTTTTTGAAGAAGATTTCAATGAATTTACTCATAGCGTCGCTAATGTAATCTAAACAGAGAGTTTTAAGGAAAATATGGAATATCGCTAGCTTAGAGTGAAAAGTTGCTAAGTCCAATTTTTATGAAAACTCATATTTTGATATAGGAGGCTAGAGAAATTGAATACGCATCGTTTCGAAAATTATAAAGGTACTTGTTTTATTTTTTCCTATAGCCATTTTCTTTAACTACTTCGCAAGACTTTGAATCAAACATTTCGCGCGTTTAAAGCAAAGCAAAACTCCATAAGAATCAGAAGGTTTGATATTTATTAAAATATGTCGTATTATTTTGGCCTTATCGAATTTTCGGAGCTTTTTTTGGCCTTAGCAAATTTTCCTTTCATTGAATATAAACGAGAAAACATAAAACGAGGACCTTTACCCTTTTCGAAACAATGCAATTTTAATTTATCTAGCTTCCTATATCCAAATATGATTTTTCATTAGAAGTGAAGTTAGCAACTTTTCACTCTAAGCTAGCGATATATGAGCTTTACAATCAGTTCATCGTAAATTGTAAATAGTTTTATTTAATGGTATGATTAAAAGCTTCCAGATATTGAATTTTTATTCATATTCATAAAATTTATGACTCAATTTGAATCCCGGGATAAATCCCGGGAGTACCTAAAAAATATCCCGAAATCCCGGTATCCAAATTTTCCTGATATGTTGGCATCCCTAGTACCTATATGCGAAATAATGGCAGTGAGACATTTTGACCAGTTTCGCCTATTCTTTTCATTGATTATTTTTCGGTTTATTTTACATAGTCTAATTCATAATTTAATAAACACACTATAGGTATGCTCACAAATCGGCATTTCAAATTTGTACAAAAATTATATAAATTCAGCAGGTTTTCGCAACAACAAAATTTGAATTCAGAATATTTATGGGAATTCCAAGTTTTCGATTTTATGCATTTTTTCATATAAATTGTGTTCGAATATGTTTTAAATTGATGAAAATGTATGACACCATCAGAAAAAAAATATCAAAAATCATCGGGATATTGCAGAAACTTGCACTTTTATTTAATGGACTATAAAACTGCAAACTTAGAATCTTTCCAAAAGTTCTGAATTAAAAGCTTTTTGTTGCGAAAACTTACTTTTCGTACTGCGTATTCACAATAGCATTCAGCGGCTTGTAAATATTTAATCGACCTTCGAACTTTGCAGTCAAATGCCGATTTTCAGCATATTGTTTATATGGTTTTTTGGCAATAAATCGTCGACTAATTGACATTTTTTAAATCTGTTAAAGCCAAATTATTGCTAGAGACCTGTGCAACAATTGAAAAAAAAAAAATTGATTTAGAAAATTTTTGTAGTGCTTATGAAGCAAAATGTTGGAAATTTTTTGTTTTCATGCTTTTTGAACATATTTTCCTCAAAACTAAGTCTTTTTTGCTTTCTGTTTGATCTATAATATGCTTCTCAGTTTCTTCCCAATCCTAGTCACATAAAAGCAATTGGATGCAATTGTTGCAATTTTGTGTTTGACTCAGAAAAAATCAGAACAACTGGCTTAATTTTGGAAAGGAAATAATTTACTGGCGAAAGGTNGTACCTAAAAAATATCCCGAAATCCCGGTATCCAAATTTTCCTGATATGTTGGCATCCCTAGTACCTATATGCGAAATAATGGCAGTGAGACATTTTGACCAGTTTCGCCTATTCTTTTCATTGATTATTTTTCGGTTTATTTTACATAGTCTAATTCATAATTTAATAAACACACTATAGGTATGCTCACAAATCGGCATTTCAAATTTGTACAAAAATTATATAAATTCAGCAGGTTTTCGCAACAACAAAATTTGAATTCAGAATATTTATGGGAATTCCAAGTTTTCGATTTTATGCATTTTTTCATATAAATTGTGTTCGAATATGTTTTAAATTGATGAAAATGTATGACACCATCAGAAAAAAAATATCAAAAATCATCGGGATATTGCAGAAACTTGCACTTTTATTTAATGGACTATAAAACTGCAAACTTAGAATCTTTCCAAAAGTTCTGAATTAAAAGCTTTTTGTTGCGAAAACTTACTTTTCGTACTGCGTATTCACAATAGCATTCAGCGGCTTGTAAATATTTAATCGACCTTCGAACTTTGCAGTCAAATGCCGATTTTCAGCATATTGTTTATATGGTTTTTTGGCAATAAATCGTCGACTAATTGACATTTTTTAAATCTGTTAAAGCCAAATTATTGCTAGAGACCTGTGCAACAATTGAAAAAAAAAAAATTGATTTAGAAAATTTTTGTAGTGCTTATGAAGCAAAATGTTGGAAATTTTTTGTTTTCATGCTTTTTGAACATATTTTCCTCAAAACTAAGTCTTTTTTGCTTTCTGTTTGATCTATAATATGCTTCTCAGTTTCTTCCCAATCCTAGTCACATAAAAGCAATTGGATGCAATTGTTGCAATTTTGTGTTTGACTCAGAAAAAATCAGAACAACTGGCTTAATTTTGGAAAGGAAATAATTTACTGGCGAAAGGTACCAAAGTAACAGCATATCTAAAACGCCAAAAAGAGTTAGAAAAGTTCTTCAATGTGAATGATGCAAAAAATTTCGCTTATTGCAACGATATCGAAAAGTTAATGGAGACGATAGGGTTAACCTATAAAAAAGATGATTGGCGTTTATTCATCGATAGTTCACTAATCAGCTTAAAAGTTGTGCTTTTGCACAAGACTAATAGAATGCCTTCTGTTCCAATTGCGTATAGCACTGACACTAGTGAAAATTTCGATAATTTGAAACACATTCTTTAAGTAGTCAAATATAACGAACACCAGTGGCGCATTTGCTGCGACCTCAAAATAGAGTCATTGATTACCGGCTTAACAGCATCTGGCCGTCCAAAATATCCGTGTTTTTTGTGCGATTGGGATTCACGATACGGATAAGGTATTAAAGGAAGGAACCAGTACAAACAGCATAACTGGAATAGTCGCATTGGACGGAAATGGCCTAAAGACAATAGGCTACACGAAAGTCTTGTTCCTGAAATGAAAATTTTGTTGCCGTTGCTCCACATTAAACTTGGCATTGCTAAAAATTTTTTGAAATGTATCGCAAAAAGACCAGCAGTATTCAACCGCTTAAAAGACATTTTCCCAAGACTAAGTAACGCCAAAATTCAGGAAGGGGTTGTTAATGGTCCCGACATACGGAAACTAATGAGTCGTCAAGATTTTGACCAAGTTCTGACAGACCGAGAATTAAATGCATGGCTCGCATTGAAAGCAGTCATTAAAGGACTTTTGGGTAAAGAACGCAAAGACAACTACAGGCAATCTGTTGCAAACATGTTGGCAGCTTTCTATGAAATTGGGGTTAATATGTCGTACAAAATTCATCTCTTGCATCAGCATCTTGATCAACTCGCTCAACAGTTGCCAACTGAATCTGATGAGCAAGGCGAACGTTATCACCAAACTGCGCTTCCATTTGAAATAAGGTAACTATAGAGTGTGCATATTTTGAATTCCTAGATTTTTATAATATCTTTGTCAGAGTGCACAATTTAAACATGTTAACGATTGAAAACTATTTTCGTTTCAGGTACAGAGGAAAGAAATCTCCAGATGCAATACTCGCTGAAATTTGTTGGTGGTATAAAAACACCTTTGAAGAAGAGGAAGACGAGGAAAAAGAGGAAGAAGGGGAAGACAAAGATGAAATTCCAGAATATCTGTTGGACGAAATTATCGACCTTTCTGATGATGATGACGATGACCAAGATATTAGAGAGAGCAGTGATGTTGATCCACAGCCGCCTGCTAAACGGCAACTGGCCAAATCATTAATTTAATTTATTTAATTTTTTTACTTAAAACTTTTCATAACTAACATTTCAAAATTATATTTTTTCCATATTTTTATAATTTCTTTTTCAATGTTTCTTCAAAACCAACACTGAAAAAATTGGTACATAAGAAATGAGAAGTAAATTAATATTAAGCTGGAAAACGCAAGTTTTGTATTATGATTGTTTTCTTTTCAAATGAAATTTATTGAAGAAACTGAGAAGCATATTATAGATCAAACAGAAAGCAAAAAAGACTTAGTTTTGTGGAAAATATGTTCAAAAAGCATGAAAAAAAAATTTCCAACATTTTGCTTCATAAGCACTACACAAGTTTTCTAAATCAATTTTTTTTTAAATTTAATTGTTGCACAGGTCTCTAGCAATAATTTGGCTTTAACAGATTTAAAAAATGTCAATTAGTCGACGAGTTATAGCCAAAAAACCATATAAACAATATGCTGAAAATCGGCATTTGACTGCAAAGTTCGAAGGTCGATTAAAAAAAAATTCGAACTAACATAAACAAACGCCGCGATACGGGTCTTCTAATTTAGCCTCTATTTTCACCCCTCACTCTCAGAATCGACCTAACTTTTGCTAACCTGAATTTGTTCCACAGTGTTATTCTAGATATAACCTCCGAGCAACAAAAGCAACTACCATTTTATGATATGACAATCTATAACGAACCTCATAAAATTTCAAATTTGAAATTTTTTAAAAAATTTGAAAAAAAGTCTTCAAAAATTTCAAAAAAACTTTAGGCTTAAATAAAAAAATAATAAACAATTTTTAACAAAGGAAAGTAGTTAAAACTTGCCAAAATGTCTTTTCCCTATTTACATTCTCGCAACCGTATATATTGTGCGTATACATTTTTTCGATCATTTTTATACCCGAGCGCACTTGTGCACAAGGGTATATTAATTTTGTTCACATAACGGTTGTTTGTAACAGCCAAAACNCTCTTTGTTTCTTTATTAAAAAGTGTTATATCTTTTTATTATAAACAAATTTTATGTTCGAATTCAATGCTTCAAAAATATCCCGATTTTTTGCCATAGAGATCTGATCACCGTAGGCATGGCACTTCTGCGTTAACGCTAGGCGTCAAAAACCGCTCCGCCAAACGCTTTGGTTTAGGTTGGCAGTTAGTATTCATTATTATTAAAAAAAAAATTGTAACCCATTGCATAAGTATATTTAACAAAGACCATATAAATGATATTTTAAGACTTTGTAAGAATATTACAATTTCAGTTTTACCGCCTATTAAGTTTAAGTATAAAATTTGAAGTGTAATGCCGATTTCGATCCTTTTCAGACATGAACAACTTCGTTCAGGTGTAGCTATTGAAACGGCCAAAGTGCCAATACGCGAAGGTCTTAAAAACATTCCCAAAAGACGTATTCACTACTTTTAATGGTTCGAGAGCATTTCGAAAATGTTCGCCTGAAATTCGTTGTTTCCACATTTTTACCTCCACAAGAAAGTTTTGTTTCGAACAGTCGATTACAAGTTATAAAGAAACTGGACTATTAAAAGTATAGTACCAGTTTGACTGACCTTTGCTTGGAGCGCATGTACTTTTTAAAGTTTTCAAGGGTTTGGTACCAAATAATGATCATTTGGTTAGCTTTAATTTCTAATTTTTTTATGTAATATTGGAAATGGAATTTATTATTTAAAACTACCATATATATATGTATAGGCTGCCAAGTGGGAACCATGTTGAACCCGGAGATTTTTTCGCTTAGATAGTATTATCTACTATCGATAATATTGGCACGAGTATCGATGGTTTTCGTCTGACGATATTTCTTTGAACAACTATCAACTATCGATAGAAATCACCATTTCATCCTTTTCTCCCTTGTCAAGCAATTAATTGTTTTTATACATATCAAAGCGGGTTTCTTATGAATGGCAATTCACAACAAAAATTGCACTTTCGATTCTAATGAATATTCAAATACAGTTTATTTGGCAGATATCAAATAAAGCAACGATGTATCACATCAACTATTTAGCTTCTAAAGAGTGACACATGACGAAATTTCCCTTTAGCTAAAATCTGTTGTGTGGTGTATGGGGGTGCTTGAAGGTTTGACAAGCCGTTTGAAGAAAATTTTTACTAAAATCCATTTTTTAATTCTCTGGCCGCTATGTTGAAGTTTGATCAAACTGCTTCTGTTATATGGCCAAATCGCTTTATTTGTCCGAGTGAGGACATAAGAGAGAAAAATGGAAGTATCCCAAACTTTCTTACATTAAGAACTGGAAAAAAATTAAAATTTTCTGCTTAAACAAGTCATGCTTGTATGGTGTATGGGGAAATGAAAAAGTAGTTTTGAAAATGTGTTCTGTGTGTGAATTTATGGTAATTTTATTTAAATTCATTGATTAATTAATTTTCAGAGCCAGGGTGTCCAGATTGTTTAAAAAGAAAAGCGCCGTTTCTGAAAAAATCGCCAAAGGTTTTTCTTTTATAAAATTCATGAAATCGACTTAAAAAATCTTTTATTTAAAAAATGATTACTTTTTATAACATAGTTTTTTAAAACCAAAAACGAATATAATGCCCTCAGGGTAATAATAAATGACACAAATAACTTTTATGATATTGATGTACAAAAAATTTTCTTTAAAAATATTCATACTTTTAAAAAGTATTTGTATTAATACATTTCCCAATAGGACTGTGCAATTAATAAATTTATTATAACTCATATTAATTGATTAATCACACAATCCGCTTTTAAGCGCTCGGCGCTAAAAATAAAATAAAAGCTATAATAAGGCGAGATCAGCTATTTCCACAAATGAAATTGGAAGTTTCACATTCAGCGGGAGTTGTTACAAATGGTGGTTTAATATTGGCAAATGTTCGATATGCTACAACAAAACAACAACAATAAAAAGTGTTGCCACATCAAAATTAAAGCTTTAACTCCATAACCTACTTATCACGTGTTGCCAAAGGCGACTTCCAAAATTTTCACGGGCAAATATCCAAAAAAAATCACGAAATTGGCGCTAAATCGCGAAATCTGGACACTCTGTTCCGAGCCTATTTCAAGTAGCCTTAGTTATTAGAGCAAATCTCCACGCCTCATAAGCTGAATAAAGTGCTGAAGGCCTGAAAACCCCCAAACGTTTGGTGTAGAGCTCCACTCTTATACTAAACCGATACTATCGACAAATTATCGCTGGTTTTAGGCAATAGTATCGTAAACTATCGATGGCTCGGACTATGCATATTTTTTATCATATAGGCCCCTATTATGAGTTGCATACGATCTTCGACTGTGTTCGAAAGTGCTGATCGAACAAATTTTCATTCATTTATGTATTATGACTACGGTGACCATCCGTCCTGTATTATACGGGACAGTCCTCTTTTTTGACCCATTGTCCTGGTAATTAATTTATTTTATACGGGACGCCAAATGTTCTGTATTTCTTTTAATGTCCCGTATTTGTCCCGTATTCGGTGCTCTGACGCCTTAACAGCTCACTAAAATGGCATGCCTATGAACGAGTTTTAAGTGATCTTGTTATAAGTATGATCGTATATTTTCTATAAACAGTTATTATTTTCTAATCTGAATGCCTGTGATTCGAATCGAGGAATAATTACAGTGGCCAAAATAGAAATTAGGACTCGACATTTTAGTAAGTTTTGGCTATTTTTCCTTAGTTTATTTAATGTTTATATTTTTATTTTATAAAAGTAAAGCTCTTTTCCTAACAAAACCCATATACATACATAATACCAAATTTCCAACTTTGTGCAAAAAACTATAAAAATTAATTCTGCGCTGTTTCGCCAAAATTTCAAAACTTTTAATTAGAATCTTTAGAAAAAAATTCGGTTTGCAGTTTTGTAACTCATTAAAATTGAGTACAATAAAGTGCGAGTGGAAAGTGCTGCTTCTCTTTCAAAAAAAGGTCGAACATACTTACTTTGTACGAAAAAAATGCTTAACACCGTCAACAAAAAAAAANCGGCTCTCCTAAATATGGTCACCGTAATTATGACGCTCATTCGATGAAGAATAGCGCTATTGTGAATTTCGCTCGTTTAGGTTGTTCACAATAGTCCATTTCTCACCGCTGAGAAGCTTTGTTTACAAATCGAGCAAACCGAAAAGGTGTGCTTATACATACATATTTATGTAAATTTGTACAAATTAAAACGATATAAAAAGGAAAGCGAGTTTATAAAAACGTGATAAAAATAAGTACAGCAGATGAAAGAGCTTAGTAAACTGGCCAGGAGTAGTGAATGTTTAAGAGAGTTTAAGTTTAGTCTTTTGGATATATTTTGACATAAAATATATTTAAGAAATTTGAAATCTATTTAAAATATTTTAAAACTATCAACAGCTCTACGATTTTGTTCTGAGAGATCGTGCCAACTGAGTATTGGGATTTTCTGTCACAAGTAAAATCAGCATTTGAGCTTGTGTTTAGTATTCACGACGTTAGAACTGCATTAAAATAATAAAAAGTGTTTAAAAATTGTGTATAGCCGCCAAGAAGTAAGAAAACAAATGCAAAATAATACATTTTTCACAACACTTCGCTACACCATCGAAAGCAAAATTCTGTTCGACAGAAAATTCGAAACTCAACGAAAATTTCGACACGGTTGCATAGATCATAATACGAATTTCACTTTCGATCTTCGATAGCCAGCGAAGATATATATATCAATCAGCGTTGACATTTTTTTAAAAATACATTCGCGTTAATTTTACTCATACAATGGCAAATTTACCAATCAACTGTAATCCGTAGGGATTGCTGTTGCCAATCGATAGTTGCTTAAACAATGACATGACTGTTATAATCTTAGATTAGTGATGCAAATGCCCATCAAATAACAAATAAACGTTTTTACAGATTATGTTCTTATTTGTGAACGAAAATGAAAAAAAACTTAAGACATTTCCAGTAACCCTGAGATTCCCGAAGTTTTTAAAAGCAACCCGTAGAATTGATTTCAAACCCGCAGCCCGGAGATTTGGCAAGCCTCTATGTATGTACACTACACTAGAAAAGATGCCTTTTGGTCTAAAATTATTATGTAGAATCACTCACAGAAACGGAATATCGTATCAAAAATATGAAAAATGTACTGGGTTTTAAGATCTTGCCAAAAAGCTTTCCACCACCTTAAAGATCATTAAATTTTTTATCACACCAATGAGATTATCAGTTTAACAATTATACGTAAATTTATAGAGAAATCGGACACAACTTTAAATCGCATGGTTATTCTTATTAATCAAAATATAAAAAAAATTAGACCGAACCCTTTTATAAATAGGTTTGAAAAGAGAAAAGTTATATCAGTTTTAGTAAAATATATTGGTTTCATGCAATCGAAAAGTCAATTATAAATATTATTTCCATTTTCATAATGCACATCGTAAGTAGAAAACAGCTGACGATAGTTTTTTTACGCAATAGTTTGTAACTATTCTTACGAATTATCACGCTTTGCCGGTCTACGCAAAAAATGTCCCGCATCTTTTCTAATCAAAGAATCTTCTAGAAATGGGCGTGGCAATTTTAAAACCAAAGCTCAAAAATTTACATTTTATTGCGAACTTCGGCAGAATATCTATGATGCGGAACAAATGTTGCTATCGATCGGATATTCTGCCGAAATCCGCAATAAAATCTGTGTTTTGTTAACTTTTGTCCTAAAATTGCCACGCCTATTTTTGAGTCTTTCTCGCCTAAAAGAAAAATCTTGCCATACTTTCTTGCCAAATATTATTTCTGGATAGGTATTCTGTTTTGCTAAATATACCCCATCCTAAGTTTTCGAAAACAAATCACAAAAAAAGGTGTTTGACTCTTGCAAAATAAAACGTCCCGTAATAAAAAAAAATATTGAAGTGGAACTTCTTTAGCGGCGGTTGGTTGGTTGGGAGTAAATTGGCAAACTCAGCGAAAATTGCACACGGAAATGGTGCAACGGAAATGATGCCACGGAAATGGTGCAACGGAAATGGTTGGGGCTGAAACAAGTGCTTCTTGAGTGTATGCATATGGTATTAATTTAACAAAAAATTGCTAATAAAAAGAATAGCACTTAGAGAAAGACCAATACAAGAATGAAAGTAAAGGGGAGTACGTTCATAGATAAAGAAAAGGATAAAGGCAAAGGTAAAAATAAAAACAAAAGCAAAGATGCGTAAAGATAAAGGCAAAAATGAAGACCAAGGTAAAATTAAACACCTTACTTATATATATAAGAGAAAATGTGAAGGGGAATATGTAGATGAAGAAAATGATAAGCATAAAAGTAAAAACAAAGAGGAGGATGAGAATACCGATAAAAGTAAAGATGAAGATAGGGGAAGAAAGAATAAAATAAAAGTAATTAAAGAGGAAAGGATATAGAGAGAGACACAGAGACTCAATCTAGGAATTATTTTTGGATTTTAGAGATTCTCGGGACCTATCGATATAATAATCGATATTTTTATCGGTTTTGTTATCGATATTTTTATCGTTATTCTTTAAAATTTGCTATCGATATTTTCGGAGATCATCGATATTTTTGTCGATATTTTTATCAATTTGTTATCGATTTTTTAATCGATATTTTTAGCTATTTTTTATCGATTTTGTTATCGATATTTATCAATTTTGTTATCGATATTTTTATCGATTTTGTTTTTGATATTTATCGATTTTGTTTTCGATATTTATCGATTTGGTTTTCAATATTTATCGATCTTGTTATCGATATTTATCGATTTTGTTATGGATATTTTTATCGACTTTGTTATGGATATTTTTATCGATATTTTTATCGAGCTTCTTATAGACTTTGCTACCAATATTATTATCGATTTTGCTATCGAAACTGTTATCGAATTTTTCATCGATTTCGTAATCGATGTTTTATCGGTTTTGTTATCGATAGAGTATAAATATAAAAATGAAAATAAAGGAAAACGGAATAACAGATATGTAATTACATAGAACGAACAGGGTTAGAGGTAGGGATCTAGATAGAAAAAAGATAAAAAATATAACCTTAAGCAAAAGCAGATGTATGTGCATACATATGTATGTATGTATATTGGCTATAGGGTGGCCAGATGCGCTGATTGAATCAGTACATGTGCTGATTTTTTTTATTGTACTGATTTTTAAGAACCCGAAATCAGTACGCAAAATCTACTGATTTTCTGAGTTTGTACTGATTTTGTACTGATTTTTACATTTAATAAATGTTTTTGTGAATTGGTATAATTGACATTTACTGTCTAGAATGGTGCCCAGATAGCATAAATAGCATGATTCGATAATTTCGTTGTTGTTTGATGTGTTCAAAATACAACAAAATTAGCCAATCATGCTTTTATGCTATCTATGCATCATGCTAGACTGTATGCAACGGATCGAGAATACCCCTAATGTAACAACGAAAACTATCATTTAGATAAGATGATTAATGAGGGAAAATAGATACTCGAAAGTTTCACGTTGCTGGCTTAATAGCATCGTCCTGATGACAACTTTTTTTGAGTGTGCCTGGCGCTTCGTTATTCGCGCGACAAACTTAAAAAAAAAGTGTTTAAATCGTTTCACCATTTGGATTTTAGTAACTTTTATTAAAGCCTCAGCTTATCTTATTTTATTCATTTTAATTGCAGTTTATTAAATAAAAGCTTGTTTTTTAAAAGTATTGTCTTTACGTTATTTTATTTAAAGGATTGTTTTCTTAATCGTGTTTTGCTTACACACATTTGCTTTTATATAGTCATTGTATTATGTTGGATGTGGTGCATGCACATGCTTTATTATTTCCATTTATTTCTTATATACAGTAAGTACCCTGATGGAAACAAGGGATTTTTTTTTAAATCAACTAATTGAAAGACTACTTTACAACAAATTCAATGAGTAAATGCCTCGATTTTTATACTCTTTTTGCTCAAAAAACAATTTGTGTCTTGGAAGTATGAAAAAGCATCTCTGAAGCCCAGAACGCAAGTGTATTCAAAAGAAACATACTGACTTTGAAGTTGTGTAAACCAAATTCATTTTAAAGTAGTTGAAATTAAATGCAGAGTTGGACAATCGACTGCTTATTGAACATAATTCGAACTCAACATTTGAAAGCACCTTTACATGTATGGCTGTAGCTGAGTGTGCAGAAATGCTTGCTGCTACTTGTTACCCTGCTGGAAATTTGATTAGTTTGAAAAAATGTATAAGCTACTTTATTTTCAATGATAACTAATTGAAATTCTCACTATTTTACCTGCAGCGAATTCATTTATTTAACATGGCAATGTCCTAAGAAGCAGTCAATTGCCTTTCTCGGCATGTATTTTTATTTTCACATGTTGCCTCTGTTGGGACTTGAACCCGGATGTTCTAGAAGCCAACAAGTAACAGCAAGCATCTCTGCACGCTTAGCTACAGCCAGACATGCAAATGTGCTTTCAAATGTTCAGTTTGAATTGTGTGCAATTCTGCATTTAATTGTATTCTGCATTTAATTTCAACTACTTTAAAATGAATTTGGTTTACACAACTTCAAATTCAGTATGTTTATTTTGAATACGCTTGCGTTCTCCACTTCACAGATGCTTTTTCATACTTCCAAGACACAAATTGTTTTTTTGAGTAAAAAGATTATCAAAATTCGAAACATTTACTCATTGGATTTATTTTAAAGTAGTCTTTCAAATAGTTGATTTAAAAAAAAATCACTTGTTTCCATCAGGGTAGTTTCCAGAACGTCCGGGTTCGAGTCCCAATGGCGGCAACATGTGAAAATGATAATAATTTTTTTTTGTGTCTTTTAAATATGAAAAAGCATCTGTTAAGTTCAGAACGAAAGCGTATTCAAACCAAGCATACTAACTTTGAAGCCAAATGCATTTTAAACTAGTTGAAAATACATTCAGGAAAAGGCAATTGACTGCTTCCTAGGACATCGCCACGTTAAATAAATGAGTTCTTTGCAGGTAAAATAGTGAGAAGTTCAATTATCATTGAAAATAAAGTGGTTTATAAATTACTTTCAAACTAATTCAATTTCCTGCAGTGTACTGTACGTTGGCCTATAATTTGCGGGTATTTTAAAGAACAGTGCTGGGATTCTGGTGGAAAATAAAAACCATGTGCAAGTAAATGCTGGTACCAGAGTTCGAAAATAAACGAAATCAATCGCATTGTTTTGTTTCGTTTCACTCATTTCAGAGAGCAAAACACAACCGAAACCCAAACAAAGAAAACACTAGTCGTATTGGGGTTTCTTCTGCTTTGTGCACGAGTACAAACGAAACAAAGGCATAAAATGCGCAGCTGGATGAGACAAAACTCGCAGGATTGATTCGCAAACGTTTGCTTGGCGATTTGCTCATTACCAGAGTTCAGGATTACCACTGAAAAAATTTCTTTCCTAACAAGAAACTGGTTGCAAAACCTACCAAAATGACTTCTTTCCTACCATTTCTTTTAATCAAGAAAACGGAATTTGACAGCGCTAAATACGTTTATTTTTTCTGGTTTTTATACCTAAACATAGATTTCCAGTAAAAAGCAAGTCAGAATAAAGGCTATTATGTACATATTGTGTGCTTTAACCAGACCCACCTGCCGACATGTGTTTCGACCCGCTGAATCCGAATATGAGGTCCGTTTGAGTTCTACACCCCCCCAAATTTCGATTAATTTCCGAAAAACCGAAAAATGGCAACAAATTCGCATAATCTACAGTTTTAATAAAGCCTTCGGAGTAAATGACTTGAAAAATTGTAGCAGAAAATAAAATTGCGTCGTAAATTAGTAATTGGTAATATGTACTATAAAAACCCATGTGGATAATGTGGAAAAATATTACAAATTCATATTAGGGCTTGACTTTTCTGATTTATCTACATATTAGGATATCACATTTATATTACCTCTTAAAATAAACAAGGGTTTAATTATGATTTCTTACAACACCATTTTATTATCAAAGTAGAACATAAACATTAAAAACCATTCATGAAAACAAAAAAAGAACTTATTAATTTCACAAAGTAAAAATTACTTAATTTGTTTTTGCAATTACTCTCATTGTTGCGTTTGGTACACATACCAGGGTTGCCGTTTTGGGCTTTTCCTACCAAAATTGGTAGGTTTTTTCTCGTTGGTACGATGGTAGGACGCTTAAAATTTGGGTAGGTTTCTTTGATCATAAAAGAGAAAACATCTCTGGTTTGTTGTAGTATGTCACTTTGTTAGCACTGTGAGTAGGCTTGCCAAATTGCGACAATATTAGTTTTACCCTCTTTCTGTGTTTTGGATGGGTCCAACTGTTTGCCACGTACCTTAATAAACTCGTTGCTTACTGGCATAGGCAGAATTTCTCCAATTACCTTCGGCGATTCTCTGAACTCCGTATACGCTACAAAAAGTTGCATCCACTGGGTATCTAAACGGATATCAAGCCATTGAATTGACAGACGTAAAGGCAGGTTTATAAATTAGATATTTTTCTTTGAAATGCAGTGGCGAATCGATAATAGATTCAACCATGACAAGGTTGTTAAAATATTTTAAATGGCACTAGAAGAGCGATTCAAATGCTTACTACATAACAAATGTACGTGTTTACAGAATATGTTATTTTTTATTACACACGAAAATAAAAAAGAAAACAACTCGATGTTTCCAGTAAATCGGAGGATCTCAAAGTTTTTAACCGCAACTCGAAGAAATTAATGGCAGACCCGCAGCGATTTTTCACGTCATTTACTCCGAAGGCTTTATTAAAACTATAAACTATGAGAAATTTTGCCATTTTTTCGGTTTTCACAATTTATTCGAAATTTTGAGGGCGAAGAAGTCAAACGGATCTCAGATTCGGGTTCAAGGGTTCGAATTCGAATTGATCCCAAAGTTTTGTATCTTTGGACGAATGATTCGCGAAATGCTTCGTTTGTTTTCGAACTCTGGCTGGTACTCCAACTCCAGCTACTCTGACCACAGTATTTTTGGGAACACCTTTCCGCAAAAAATACTGTGGTCAGCGTAGTTGGACTTGGCATTAAGGGCTATTTTCGAATGAAAAAATGACATCGAAGTCGACGTCGACAACCACAATAGGACCGTTTATCTCACGGTTTCTAGGATAAGTTGTTTTTTCCCATATAAAATACATAGAAAACTTTGGGCACTTTGAGCGACCTCTAAATATTTTTTTATTTCAAAATAAAAAAATAAGGGTCTACTTTTTTCGGTACAGAACAATCCTAGGGGGTGAGAGCATAAAAATTCCGACTTTACATGCATTTTTGGACCACCCTAGTGTACACATCATTGTACACAGAAGTCAATAAATTATTTTATATTTATGACATTGTTGAATAGCAATAACGAGATTATTTCCATTTACAGTCTTTAAATAGTCAAGGAATTATATACATTTAATTTTTAAATTACTTTTAATTTGAATATTACTTTAAAAAAATGTATTAGAAGCCGGTTTCTCTCTTTGCGCCAGGAAGCAAACTTTATACTATCAGTTGCTTCGTTTGAGTGTGGTATTACAAAAAAATACATATTTCAAATTGTGGAAAAGTACCACTATTTAAGGACTTCATCTATATTCGCTGAAAAGAGTATCTAACTCTATGTCTTGCATGCAAAACTCTTTTACAAGGTCAGTAAATTGTGAATGAAAAAAAATTGTAAGTTATAGGCAAAGGCCATTCGATTATTTAAAGTTTTTGTTATTAAACTGAGAGTTATTTTCGAGATAACTAACAACAATCGACAAACAAACATTAGCTTTACTTTTAAGTAATTTAAGCTCCATCATATTATCGCAACTGGAATGTAACGACCCGGCGATATGTATTAATTTCGTGGACACATCAAACATTATCTGAAATATGTCAAACATTTTAAAAGCAATTCCTAAAATTCTTTGTAAAAAGATCAAATAAACGTGCTGAGAAGATACAAAAGCGACAAGATTTTGTTATGTTTTTGTGAAATGAGTTACCATCGCTTTAATAACTTAGGGCCGGATACTCAAAATCTGGTTAACACTAACTATAGGTTAAACATCGCTATCGACTCCCTGTTATACATATGCTATGGAGGCGATCTCGTCGATAGCTATATCTATCCGTTGCGATTTTTAAAAAAAAGCTCCGGTTTCTTATTTATTTATGTTGTGCAATGAAAAAAAAAATTGTACGTTTGAATGCTTCCACTTTTATGGAAAATACTTGAAATTAATTTCAAATATCTGCAATCATTTTAAAAATTATTCATAAACATTTTTCCGTAGGATATATTTAACTAAAACATTTATTTAATTTGTTATCTATACTAACATATATTTTGAAAGACGTTTTCCCCGTTTTTTGCTGTTTGGGAAACTCGAGAAGAGCTATAACTTTATTTTTGAAATTTTGGCCATTGACTCTAGACTATCCAAGAATGATAATAGATGAAAAGCAATTACGATATATCTAGGGGGCATGACACCTCCCATATAAACTGAAGCTTTCACTCAACATATCTCTATTCATCGTAGAGTGCTGCAAGTTAGTACAGAGGGCGCATTGCACCTCCCATACAACTGAATTTCTAACACCACATACGCATTCTAAAGGGAGAAATTCAGTTTGTATAGGAGGTGCCTAGCCCCCTTTTTCAATAACTCCCATTTTTTGCATGAGTATGGCGTTGATATTATATATCTCTATACTAAGTTGCAGCACTCTACGATGAATACTTCCAGAGATATTTTGTGTGAAAACTTCAGTTTATATGTGAGGTGCCAAATTATTTTTCTTCTATTATCATCCTTGGGGAGTCTAGATTCGATGTCCAAAATTTCAAAAATATCGAGTTTTTCGAACAGAAAAAAACAGCTCTCGAAATATATATTAGTAAAGATAACAAATTAAATACATTTTTAATTAAATGCGTCCTACGGAAAAGTATTTATTAATAACTTTTTAAATAATTATAGCCGTTTGAAATTAATTTCAAGTATTTTCCAAAAAAAGTCGAAGCATTCAAACATAAAAATGTGTTTCTTTCATTTTTCAACATAAATAAATAAAAAACTAGAGCTTTTTTAAAAAGATCTCCACGGATAGATCGTGCAAAATTCATCTACATTTTATTTAAAAAAAGAAACTTGAAATCGGTTCATATTTGGGCTCTCAAAATTGATTTGTCGACATCAACCTTTTTTGCCCCACTGTGCGCCGTCTACTGATTGTCTGCTGTGGTATTTTCCTCTTCCCCCATCCTGCTACTGTATTTTGACTTTTAAATGCGCAACACAATAAAGTGCATTTCACTATATTTTCGTTGCTGGCATCGCTCACACTATTGAAATAAGTAGAGTTCCAAATAATGTCGGTTTTCGATATTGAGACTTCGGGTACTCGTGTTTCATGTGTTCCGCTTTGAACGTTATTTACGAAGTGGGCGTCTCGTCTACATACAGTCAGCAGTGGCCCTATTTTTTGAGCTTTTGTTTGATGCGTAAAATTTCAGTTTTTTGTTTTAAAATGGGGACACATGTACAAATAAATGCATACATACATAAATATGCACATAAGTACAATACACTTTATAAACGTCACGACGCACAATGGCGACCTTCAGATAGGGTGATGCTCGAAATTCATCTTTCGAAAGTTGGTATTTAAGATAAAAAATATATATACCAGCAGAGTCATAACAAAGTACCAAATCTCGAGTATAAACTAACTGCAAACCTAACTGCTACCAGTTGCCGCTTACAACAGCTCAACGTTTACTTTTCAGTCAAAAAATTTTTTTTCCCGATATCAAACGCGAGTTCATGTGTGTTATTAAACCATATTTTATAAATTTTAAGATTACTACAAGTTAAGAAGGTATTATGCTGTTGATGAATCTACGTGTGTTGATTGTTCTACAACTTTTCATTATTACATAATTTAATTGGTTTCTGAGATATGGGGAATAACTTGTAGTAAACTGATTTTTTTCATTGTGAATTTTTCAATTCGCCTTTTCCAAAAAATGCGTAAAGTTCTTTCTCTGTTTTTTTTTTCATTTTTACCCGAAGGCTTTATATATAAGTAAACTTAAAAGATTTACACAATCGCTTCGCGCATTTTAGAAAAAAATATGTTTTAATGTGAACTCATTACTTTTTGTCAGGCACAGTCTTCCATTATTTTATCAAAAATTAATAACATGTGGAAGTGTTTTAAGAAAAATTCCAACTGAATGGAAATTAATAGCAAATTCCGACTATATTTATTTTTTATTTCAATACTGAGAACTTTTATTCCAGACGGAACCCACTTATCGATTAAAAATCGAGATTTGTGTAAAATATTGAGCCGAATTCTGGTTTTCATACTAATGGAAAATTTGATAGTATTAACAGTTTATTTTGAGTGCTAGGCGACGACAACTGATTAAAATAAGTAAAACACAACAACGGTGTACAAAATTTTAGTACATTGTGTCGAAATTGTATCTAATTTCCTTCTACCGATTGCACAATTAAGTGAAAGGCACAGGAATCGCGAAATAAAGATTTTAAAGCATATCGTGAGCGTTCTAGCCGAAAAACTTCAAGGCAAGCTAAACTTGAAGAAATACTTCGCCGTCTACTTGTTTCTTCCGATCCTTTAATTACGAATTTACAAACAGAAGAGAATTTCGAACATAGATAAATGCTTCTGAAGACGAATTAAACTTTCATCATGCATTGTACCGTTTTCTCATTCTTTCTATGTAAAGAAATCTTTATAGCCCGTTACCATCATTATAATTATCATTGTACAATGATTTTATTTTTCAGAGTTAAGAATACGAAGTAAGCGAATAAATGGAGAGGATGATCTGTTTTTATTCTTTTTCACTAAATACATATTTAAAAAAAAAAAATATATATATATATGTTTTGTTAAACAGTGTTAGGACACAAAATAAGGGAATAATTTCATAAAAGTGATATTATATATCCCTTTTGGATGTATCTACATAATTTTCAGGGAAAAAACCGGTTACAGACTTTTGAGCACCAACTTGTTGAAGAGGTCCCATTGTGCGACGTTCGTATTCGAGTGACTTACAAGCACATACATACATATGTGCCACGGTGGAGAGAATACAGAGGTGGCGCCGATGACGATACCGCTACTCGGCTCTCAGTGATTTTGACAGAATCAGCTGTTTTGGTGACGTCATAGTAGAGTAGACAGCAGTAGTGATGTGCTGAGTCAATACTTTTAAGTACCCAATACTCTCGATACTCGGTACCGAAACATTTAGGTTTCGAATAAAAGCGCACATAGGCCAAAAATATGGAAAAAACGCCTAACAAAACCCGAATGTAAGAGCCAATAGAGCTTTTTTACTGATTCAAATGAAAGATGTATATATGTCGGTTCGATGCCATAATACAGAGAAACCCTTACTTGTTTGAAGCATTTTTGTTCCAGCTGAATCGGACGATATCATTTTTGTAGGCCTGGGACAGATTCTGTAACCAGTTAACGACAATTTTCGAATCGGTATCGGTTTTGTCGACGTTTGATATCAAATATTTGTAAGTCAACAAGTGCGATATCGATCCGAAACTTGTCGCTAACTGGCTACAGAATCTCTCCCCTGAAAGGCTTCTTCATCCGTCAAAGTATTTTTCTTGAACCTTGGACCGACTAAGGTTAAAACTGATAAAATAATATTTTTCTGTGGCGATAAGTTCAAGTGTTTTAGCCGATATCATATAAATTAGTAATGAAAGTTTTTTCTAAACCTGAAATGCTTATAATGGCGAGGGTTTAATGTAAATAATCGGTATCGGATACCGAAAAGGAAGTATAGGGTACCGAAATCTCTTTTAAGTATTGGGTACCGAGTATTGGGGACAATTCAGCACATCACTAGTCGCCTTCATTCTCGCCAACTCTACGTTGACGTCACGCTAAAATTACTCTCACGAATTCTGCTGCAATCGGCGCAATCTTGTATTCTATCATTCTTGCATATGTGCCTACTATCAAGAGCGTAGCCAGGTAGGGGCAGGGCAAAAACATAAGTAACCTCCATCGGTCAATGAAAATAAGTACTGGCGATGGTCTATAATAAAACCGTATCTGGATTCACTTACGGCATCTTCACAACTACGCTTTTCCAATGAAAATACTCCAGCTTTTGCGCTGTCTAGATTGCACCCATTGTATTCGATTAAAGCTCTACCCAGATTTGCAGCGGACGACGGTAACGCGGTCTATGGTTTACCGCTGTCAAAAGCAAAACTCACAAAGGCATGTGGAATGGCTCATAATTGCGGCGTTTTTACCACCGACGTTTTTCAGTTGATTTAAATTTATTTATATTTTTACCGCCCAACGGGACGGCGCAATACTGATTGAGTGTTTATTGTAACGGGTGATTTTTTAAGAGCTTGATAACTTTTTTTTTAAAAAAAAACGCATAAAATTTTTACTTTATTTGAAACGTTAGATTGGTCCATGACATTTACTTTTTGAAGATAATTTCATTTAAATGTTGACCGCGGCTGCGTCTTAGGTGGTCCATTCGGAAAGTCCAATTTTGGGCAACTTTTTCGAGCATTTCGGCCGGAATAGCCCGAATTTCTTCGNTTATTATTTTCACAAGTTTGCAAATGTTTTCATCCATTTTTTCTTCCAGAAATCTACACACTTGCGCGTACCGAAAAGTATTTAATTTTAATGATAATTTTCAAATCAAAATGACAACTGACGGACGCCGTTGTGTTTACTCTAACGGATTTCACTGCGGTAACTGTTCAGTTGTTCACTTACCGTCGACGGCTTAACCGTCGTCCGCTGTAACCGTTGAAACACAATACCGACCAACGGCGAATTTTCGCACAGTAGTGCGATGACGGCGGCAACTTTCGACCAAAAATTTCGCTCAGTAAAACACAACTACGGCGACAACGAATTCAGCTGCTTATGAGAAGGTACAACTAAATTTTTTTACAAACAATAGGATTATAACTTTTTCACAAAAACTTATACAGTATTTTTCAATTTCGATTTAAAAACTTGAGGGATCGTATTTCTCCGCTGCCGCCTGCGACGACGATAGAAATAAGTCTATCGTTGCGAACAGTTGTCGGACGAACGTCGTCGTTTTCTTTGGTTGTGTGCGTTCTCATATACAACAGTGTGTTTTAATTTTTACAGCGAACATTCGCAGCGAAAAATTCGCCGTTCGTCAGCATTGTGGTTTAGCGGTAATTCTGGGTAGAGCTTAAATGTTCCAGTGAAAAGGTACAAAAGAAGAAAGAAAGAAGAAGAAGAAAGAAAAAAGAACTTGTGCGAAGAAGATTTGAGGGATGTTGAAGTTGTAGATCTATTTTAAGAAGAATAATTATGTGTATTTCCATTTGAGCGTTTTTCCATGCACAACAGCGACTATGGAGGGATCGTTTAATACACTTCGTATAGCAAAAACCTAGCTCAGAATCACAATAGGAGAAGAAAGGATTTCTGGAATATGCCTCATGAGCGTCCACAGAAAACTCGTTACCGAAAACCGCGAGATGATTCAGAAGGAAATAATCGAACAGTCTGCTGAAAATCCGGGACGTTTGTTATCAGAGTAAAAATTATTAAATAAAAATACATATATCAAAACAAGTAAGAAAGTCTAAGTTGGGGCGAAGTCGAACATTAAATACCCAGCGCAAGTATTAAATATGTATATGTTTTTCCCCTTTCCGAAAGCTACCGCTACATGGTAAGCCGGGGGTGTATCAATATTGTGTAAATTACCGTCCTTATATTTCAAAATATTGAAGTTTCCAGCATTTCTAAAATTTACCGTTACATGAAAAGTGGCCGTAATTTTAGTCCTATCTCAATAATTTTTAACGTTTTGCTTTTATGTGGCAAGCACAATAAAAATACCGAGTTTGATACAAATTGGTAGAACGGTTGCCGATATACATATATGTGATCATAAGTGGGCAGTGCCACGTCCATTTTCCAAAATTTTATCATAAGCGTATTTCTTGGTAAAGAATTGTTTCAAGCATCAAATTTTAAAAAATTAGCTTTATTATTTACTGATTTATTGAAGATTTCGCATTTCTCTAAATTATCGTTATATGGGATGTGGGCGTGGTTATTGTCCGATTTTAAAAATTTTCAGTCATTTGGTATGCTGTACCAAGGCCAACAACTGTGCCAAGTTTGGAAGAAACTGGTGCAGCGGTTACCGAGATATACACATGTAACCATAAGTGGGCGTGGCTACGCCCATTTTCCAAAAATTTATAATATTCTTATTTTTCGTCTAAAAATTATTTTAAATATCAATTTTGAGTTAATAATCTTCAGCAGTGCACAAGTGCACAAGTGCGCTTTGGTATAAAAATTTACAAGTATATTTCGTTTGCCCCCCTTACGTCAGATCGTGGCTACAACCTTGCCTACTATGTAAGTATGTATATCTAGCAATTAGAGGGAGAGATGTTGATACAATAGATTATCTTCTTGTACCACAAAGCGAGATGAAATTGCGCAACATTCAAATTGTATTTTGCAAATGGAACTTGCTTAACCATCTCTCAATTATTAAGGCTCTTTGCTGCAAGAGTGTCTTAGTAAAAAAGTTGAGTTAAGTATGTACTTCTATGTTGTATAAAAATTTCATGGCTGAATCCATCAACTGATTTTTTATGCTGATTGCGAATCCATAAGTATAAGGCTTTCATCTGACTTGAGAAAAACGAGACCAAAGTCAAAAAATCGCCGTTTTGCAATACATATTTGAAAAGCTCTAGCAAAGCGACAAAAGATCCTTTCAATTAAGCTCTAGACCACTATCCCTACACCTTGACCTTGAAGTCGCTTATAGTGATTTATTGAACAATAAAAAGTACTGAAAAATTGTGCCAAAATCAGTTCGAGGTGCAGCGGTGCTATTTTCAGGGATAGAAGTCCAGAGTTCTAGCTTTATTTTAAGCCTAAGTGGAGAGTGCTGTCAAATTTTGTTTCACTTTTTCAATTTTGGATTATGACACTCTTGCAGCAAAGGAACGATATGTATGCATGTAGATTATGTGAAACAAAACGATTTTTTTTTATTTCAGTCCCATAAGTAAATTTCGTTCTCGTCACAAATAACAATTGTGGCAACATTTCAGCCCTTTATCTTCATGTTTCCGTCAGCGCTCGCAAAAGTAAGAATTTTTGATGAAAACACTTTTTTCCGAACCTTTTTTTGATAAACAATTAAATCGAATAATAGATTGGCGCGATTTGTGGCGTGCGACTTGATGTTGTCACTCAGAGGATAGGGCCCTACATTTTTACGCCGAGTCCGAACAACGATTTTTTTTTATGATAAGATGTTTTTCATGGCAGAAATACACTCGGAGTACGTTTGCCAGACGTACTGATTTGGGACGGACAGCGAGTACTGAAAATTTTCAATACCCAATTCAGTACGCAAATTTCTTATTTTTCGGAAATGTGTGCTGATTTTTACTGATTTTTCAATCTGTATTCCACTGCGATCATATCACTGTCGGATATAGAATTTTGTTTGGGGAGGGGCGATTGGGGTCAACTTGTCAAATAAAGTTACATTGAAAAGACGTCTAACACGTTTCACCGATGAGTTATCCCTCAATGTTCAAGCTCTATGACCTACAAGCAGCCAACCGGTAATATAAAAATCACATAATCTTCTTAAAACTAACAAGACACAAAATTGTACATTGTGTTTATTACAGCATATTAGGGATGCCAGTGGAAAAAATACATACGATGTATTGAAATGTACATCGATATCTTTAGACACATCGAGGGGCATACATCGATGCATCGGTTTGCATAGGATGTTTTAGATAATGTTTCACAACAAAACACATATGTATGTTATTAGCAAAATTGTACAAAACTTAAAAGAAATTACTGCAACTGAGCTAATTATGTTTCTAACGAAACTTTTTGGAGCCGTTTAAATTTTTTGCTCAAAGTCATTTCTCTACTAGAGATGTCAGTTTTCAAAAAACATCGATGCATCGATACATCGAGTGGAAAATTTTTGACGCATCGAAGCAAAACACCGATATTTTCAATGAATCGATATTTTTTCAGACATCCCTAATGTATATTAATTAGTGCATTTTTTGTACTTACAACATTTTTCGATTGAATGGTTGAACTATTTTAAGAAAGTGTTCAGCACCATTATACTAATTGAATATGCAAATTAAATTTTGCGCTTTCCTTTTTTCGCCAATCTTTCTATTATCCTTTCAGTGTCAATTTTAATATCTAAGTGTATGTGTAAAAGTGCTACACCAGTCAACCTGGTACCAGTGTTGATATTTTAAATTGTACAAAATTAACGACAAAAACGGTAACTCTTTGAGCTTAATTGTACTTTTCACCATTTCCGTCAATGCACTACCTCCCGTTTTCCTTCAAGTAAACATACAACTTCTTTTTCTAAAAAAGTGAGTTTATCTTTCAGTTCATTGACAGCTTCAGTTGGTGTAGACTTAATTTAACGTAACTTATCATTGAGATCTCTCCAACTAGCCCATAAAGTCACAAATAAATTCTTGAATTATATTCCAAAAATTATTTATAAAAAAACTCAATTTAATTTGAAAAAATATAAAAAAATAGCCTACCCCGTGTAACCATATAATTTTGTCGCGAGATGTACATTAGGCTGGGTCGATTTTGTATGGGGGGGGGGGGGGAAAAATAAAAGGCATTAGATATTGTAATAGTCATATTATGATGTCTTAGGTCTAAGCCAATTGTTATTGGCCACGAAAGATTAATTTAAAACCTATCTTTAGCCCGCGCAATTGAATCAAAGTGTATGAATTTTGAAACTGAAACTTTGGCTTGTAATATGCATTAATTGTTATAAACAGGACGATATATCAAATTAGGTATCTCATTTGGTATCTCATGTTCATTTATCATTTTTCAATAAGTCTACAAGTTTTTAAGATATTAAGATAAAACTTACAAAAGCTATAATTTTCCCTTATGAATTTTCAATTCTTCATTACTTCATCAACCAAGTGAAAAATACAAAAAAGCGAGACGAAATTTATTTCAAACGTTTTAATGTTTTCGGATGTTTATATAATATTAAGAGGACCATGGACTTGGTCACGTCGATTTGGTCAGTTTTCAAGATCGTGGTGAATGAAGTCAAACATGTATTGTCAAAGATTACGAATCGTTTGATAAGTTAATAGTAGTTTGAAGCATATAAGTATTTACATTCATTAACATAATACAATGAGGGCGAGAAACGTTTATTTTAAGTCCATATATGGAGTATTGAAAATTGATGCGGAATGGTTTCATTCTTCTTCTTCTTCTTTTTTGGCGCTGTAACCGCCTAAGCGATTTTGGCCGCGTTCAGCAAAGCACGCCAGTCATTTCTCCTCTGTGCCAACTGACGCCAATTGAAAACGCCAAGTGGAGCCAAGTCCTTCTCCACCTGATCTTTCCATCGCAGTGGGGGCCTCCCTCTTCCTCTGCTACCACCAGCGGGTTCCGAGTTGAATACTTTCAGAGCTGGAGCGTCAGTGTCCATTCGAACGACATGACCAAGCCAGCGGAGCCGCTGTATTTTAATTCGCTGCACTATGTCCATATCGTTGTAAAGCTCATACAGCTCATCGTTCTATCGTCTGCGGTACTCGCCATCGCCAACGCGTAAAGGCCCGTAAATCTTCCGAAAAATCTTTCTCTCAAACACTCCAAGAGCCGCCTCATCGGATGTTGTCATTGTCCACGATTGAGAGAATTCTATTCTATTCTATCATTCTTGGTCATTGTCCATGCTTCTGCGCCATATACCAGCACGGGCATGATGAGTGACTTATAGAGCGCGGTTTTCGTACGTCGAGAGAGGACTTTACTC
>NW_016157161.1:448794-451977 GCF_001687245.7 Rhagoletis zephyria | reverse complement strand
TCCATTGCCGTCTTAAATAACCTGACGAAAGCGTTATACCGGGAAGAAGTCCCTGCGGCTCGATAGTGAATCGTCCTTGAATCTGTATAGTATAGGTGGTGGCAATTTATAAACCGGTGAGTATCATTGGTCCACATTCTGTTTAGTCACCATAAAGCAATGACCGCAATGGTTCTGATGGTTGATTTAACGGGAGTACTTTAACTTTGATCCCTGGTGCCTCCGAATCGACAATTTTTAGCAATAACTCGACTCCAGCGCCACTAAAAATTGTCATTAAAAAATTATCATTAAAATCGTTTCGGTTGTTAAGCCACCAGAATAAGTCTTTTACATACTGACACTCTTCGACATTTTTTCCCATACAAAATTCGTTATACGGAGAAACTGCGCAACATCATCAGCGAAAAAAATTCTCAAAAGTCAACGGTCAACTACATTTCTATAAAAAATTAACAAAAAAATGTATTACGAAAAAAAAAACACTGTATTCTGGGTATATATATTTAAAGATAGGTAAAAGTTTCAATATGTTTGGAAAGCGCCACGTCCCTTTTGCAGTATGGGTGATGCCACGCTCCATTAATATATCGAAAGTCTGCAGTAGGTGTCCAAAATTTCAGAAAATCGGTACAGTCCTTCGCGAGATCACCTCTTATAAAAATAAGGAGCTTCTCTTTATATAATTAGCGTAGGTAACACAGGGCAACACCGATTTTGATGCGGCAAATGTTGAAGCTGGTTTTGATAGGCTTTTTTGTGCTGATTAAGAATACGTAAGTATAAAGTAAAAAGTGTGGTGAAAGTGTCAAAAAATCGCGTTTTTTGCAATACTTGAGAAGCTCTAGCAACGAAACAAAGGGTGATAGAACCTAGGCTTAAATTAAGGCTTGGACTTCTGACTTCAATACCATTCCTGCACCTTGACCCTAAGGTTACCTGTAGTCATTTATTGAACAGCTAACACTGATTTTTACACCATTTTTGACGACAAAAAGTAAATGAGTATAGGTGACCATTAGGACAAGGTGCAGGAATAATACTTTCAGAGATGGTAGTCTGTAGTTCTAGCTTTAATTTAAGTCTACGTGAAAGGTTCTATCACCTTTTGCTTAATTGCGGTAGGAACTCAAACTTCCCAAAATCAGTTATTCCTGTTCAACAAATGACTATAAGTGACCATCAAGCAAAGGTGCGGAAACTTGCAAGGATAGTGTTCGAGATTTTTAGCTTTAATCAAAGCCTAAGTGAAAGGTTCTACCACCCTTTGTTTCTTTGCTAGAGCTTCTCAAATATTGAAAAAAAAACGCGATTTTTTTACACTTTGACCTCGATTTTTCTTAAAATCTGGATCTGATGGAAACTTTATGCTTGCGGATTCGTAATCAGCACACAAAAATTCGGCAAAAATAGCGCTAACATTTGCCTCATCAAATTTTTCCCATTTTTGTTGGCCTGTGTAATAAGTATTGTTAAATAGCCAATACCCGCATGTTTGCGCCGCCTTCAAACACATTTCGAACTGTGAAACAATGACTCGATTCTATTCTACGCATATCTATAATACGGGTATCGAATTTCGAGCAAATTGGACCATAAATAAGCTTTTTTGGAATTGATCGATATCCAATAAGCTACCTACGTGCCAAATTTCAAGAAAATCAGACCACAAATAAGACATTTTCGAATAGATCGGTCCCTGGCCCACTTAACGGAAAAACTGAATCCTATATACTAATCTAGGCAAAGGGTAACCAACGAACCAAATGCATTTTTTTTAACGTAGCTCGACCCCTGCGCCACCTATCGGAAAAATTAAAGTTTTGTGCACTCCTTTTTCTAAACACCTTTCCAAAAAAGCAGCTCCCATTCGAATCAGTTATGAAACATAGGAGAAAATTTTTCCCAATTGATTCAAGCTCCCAATGAATTTCACAATCATTCGAAATTTTCCAAGCTTTCGTCGAAAAAAATTCAAATTTTTTGCGTTCTTCCGGATTTTTCCGAGTTTTCCTCTTAGAATTCTCTATTTTTCCATTCGAATGCCATTCCGAAGGAATTGCACACAAAATTCCAAACAAACAAATCTATTTTCGATTTTTCCAATTTTCCGACTTTCCCGGAGGGTTTTCCGAAAATTTTGTAAATGTAAAATGTTTTAGATCCATCCCACACCACGGACTTTAGCGGCCGCCGATTTAGTTGGGCTTGCTAGTCTCTCCATTGCACCACAACTAATTGGTCGGAGCGATTAAGTTGGTGTAGTGTGCGCACCTCCATACATCTTCATGTACATATTTCAAGCGAGCCCTACTATTTAAATAGGCGGCCGATAAATTCTGTGGTATGAGGTGGCTCCTATAGCTGCATTATTACATCTATTCCGTGTGTTGCAATATCCACGGAAGCAGCAGTTATGAAGAAAATGATTTTAGAATATTAGATAAATTCTCTACTTATATGTTTGACTTTCCTTTGTTTTATTTTACCAACGTCAAAAGCTGGACTTTTTTTTGAAAAAGTCGGTACAACAAAAAATACGAAACACGTTTTCTGTCAGATAGCTAACATGCCGGATAAGAAGAAGAAGTGAAACTACCAGGAAAAAAAGAATCTTAATTGCTAATCTAGGCAAAAAGCTAACTACGTACCAATTTTAAGTAAATCGGGCCGGAAAAAATATCCTATATGCTAATCTGGGCAAAAACTTACCTATGCACCAAATTTTAAGCAAATCGGACCATAAATACGATTTTTTCGATTAGATCGGTCCTTGGTCCACCGGAGGGTTTTCCAAAAAATTTTCTTTCGTAAAAACCTTCTCCTGGCAATTACGAACAACTGAAAAAACAATTAGCCAAATCGGCCCAACCGCTCTCAATTGATGAATGACTATACATTTTTCACACTATTTTTATATATATAGATTGCCAGTTTGAAGTAACAAAATTTACCCTTAATTTTTGGCTTTTTTTGTTGAACAAGTCGTCTGAAACACTTTGTATGGAAGGAAATGACTGACACCGTCAAAAAAGAAATTGCCAGAAATCAACGGTTAATCCTAGTTACTTCTAACTTGCACTTTCATACTAAAATTGAATGGGCTACAAGGTCCTGTTTTTAACCGACTTCCAAAAAAGGAAGTCGTCGGAATATTTTTTTTTTTTTTTTTTTTTTTTTTAT
>NW_016157161.1:398661-448227 GCF_001687245.7 Rhagoletis zephyria | reverse complement strand
TTTTTTTATGTATGTTACCGCATAACTTTGGACCACGTCAACCGATTTCGATAATTCTTTTTGCATCGGAAAGGTAGTGTCTCAGAGGTGGTCCCATACTAATCTGGTTAAGATCCGATCAGCGGATCATGAGATATATATATATATTTTTTTTATATGGGAGTTGAGTCGGTTTTTTTTTTCTAAAAATTACTAGTCTTAGTTCCATGTTATTGTTTATTAAAAAAGCAGCGGAAAACTCTTTTTCCATTAATAAAATCTTATGTTTACGAGTCCGGACTGAAAAATAAAGCCCGAGGGCTGAAATTTTTTGTGACCGACAAAGAAATTTTCATATGGGAACGAGATAAAAAAGATTGGTTTTATTTGACACAGTCTAATATACATATGTATGTATGTAGGTTCATGTCCAAATCCTCTGCGGAATTTTTATATATATGAACAATTCTTTTTTTGTTACATGTACGTAGTAGAGCGTCGGTGTCCATTCAAACGACATGGCAAAGCCGGCGGGCCGGCTTTTTTAATTCGGGAGGAGGCTATTTGAAAATTCACCTATGCCAGAAAATGCGTAGAAATGCTGATGAAAAAAACAATGGATTTCTTGAAAAGTTATTTTGCTACTGGGCAATTTCCCTTTTATTATTACAAAAGAGATTTATCGTGAACTGGACGTGGATTTGAATGCGCTAGAAGTAAACCAGATCCGATATACAAATTTTACCAACAGGATACATAAAAATACACATGTATGTATGTTTGCATAAGTAAATATGTTTAAGAATGTGAAAGCTTAACAGTGTCAATGCCAAATCGATTTGTGGCACTTTAAAGGCGATATTTATTGCACATCGCTCTGATTATAGAATTTACATAGATCTAGAAAGAAACAGTCTACAGACATGCGCCAAGTTCATTGCCCAAATGAGAAATAAATAAATTTTATATGTCCGTGAAAGGGACGTTCTAGAATATACCTAAACTAGCAATAGCCGGCGCGCGTTGCTACGCCAAAGAAAGACACATGTATTTAGAGTTTTGAAACTGAAGACCTTTTTATTTACCTTAATGCTAACAGATAAACAATATTTTAAGTTTTTTCATTTGGTGTGTAAATATATAAATTTTGTGGTGACCCAACTCGTGAACAGGCGACGTATAATTGGCCATGTGAAAAGCACATTCAAACCCAAACCCGCTATAGTTAATGATTGCCCTTATGCTTTATTTATAGTTATTGCAAAAGCAAGACGCAATGGGAATTGAAGCCGCTTGAATTCGAACGGTAAATCGTTTGAAATCATCGGTATACGTGGAATCAACACATCTTCCCATTTGAATATACCGCTGATGATTGTTGCCTCGATCAAATTCGGTGTTAATTTTTTTTTATCACTGGTTCCGTTGCACAGTTTTGGCGCATTCAAGTTCCGAATAAGCATCACTGGTGATCCAACCTTTAACGCCAACGAATGAGGAGGCATTCCAGGTGGCTCCAAAGAATTAAGAAATTCAGGTGGGTAATTAACAGCTTGATCTTTATCCATTACTGCATCAATCGATTTATATTCGACTGCTTCTCCTACAATTTTTAATTGAATTTGACCGTTTAATTTACTAACATCATCGTTCTTCGGAGCTAAAATTGCACGTGTGCGGAGCCATTCCGGATATCGGTAGTTGATCGCTAAGTTCGGAAATACTCTGTCGATGACGTCTTGAATGCTCTGTTGCATTTGACAAAATTTGGACGGAAATGATATCTCATTTGTTGTCCGATCAATAGAACTTCACCATTTCCGAGATCCAAAAGTTGCTTTGAAAATATTTGGGCAGACGCATCTTGCAGCAAATCACAGTTCCACAGACACGATACTTTTGAGCACGCGTTCAACACCTCTGTAGCCGTTGATCGAGGTANCCGATCAATAGAACTTCACCATTTCCGAGATCCAAAAGTTGCTTTGAAAATATTTGGGCAGACGCATCTTGCAGCAAATCACAGTTCCACAGACACGATACTTTTGAGCACGCGTTCAACACCTCTGTAGCCGTTGATCGAGGTATAACGGATAATGTTTGAGGAAAATCACCTGCAATAAGTATACCAGCTCCTCCCATCGGTTGATCTTTTCCACGGAAATCTTGCATAGCTCGCTCAACTGCTTCGAGCGATTTCTTATGTGTCATGGTGCGTTCGTCCCAAATTATAATTTTGTACGTTTTAAGCACTATGGTCATACCAGAGTTTTTGCTGATGTTGCATGTAGGTGTTTCGTTCTGCTTCAAATTCAATAGAACCTTAAGTGCTGAATGCGCTGTACATCCGCCATCAAGTAGTGTTGATGCAATCCCCGGTAATGCTACTGCAATCCCATTTCGCATTCGAACTGACGCCAATATTAAATTGATGAGAAAAGTTTTCCCCGCACCTCCTGGATCATCTAGGGAGATAATTCCGCCATCTCCTTTGATTACAATTTGCATGATTTTGTTATAAGCTTTTTCTGATCAGCAACTAAAAACTCTTTTTGCGTTTGCACAAATCGTTATTAAAAATTTTATTATATTTTTTAAGCCCTATTAAATTATGCAATAATATTGAGCACTTTTTTAGTTTTTAAATATTAAACAAATTCGGTTTTTAAATTGCAACCTGGTGAAATTTTTCACAACCCTGGCATTAACGTGCATATATATGCACACATATAGATTTAAAAATTTAGAATCGGCATTTTCCTTCTGGTAAGCTTTCGGTTTGACAGACTTTGAAGTTTATCGCACTATATATCTTTGGCATTTCTTAAAAATATTATCCGATTTTATTTTCTTAGGTATGTGGCAACCCTATATGATAATTGGTCTTGACTGAAACATTTCCCGATAGCTCCCGTTTGATACGTATCCTGCGAAATACTTTTTAATGTACACATTTATGTCATTTTAGTTTTTTCTCCAATACCTTCCGTTTGATACACATATTGTAATATTTGGTGTGAGTTGCATTATTCATTATTTTTCAATTTTTGACCAGGTGACAACACTAACTAAAATATTTTTTGATGTAAATTTTCTTAAATATCTTTCCCAAATACCTTNCACTTTTTAATGTACACATTTATGTCATTTTAGTTTTTTCTCCAATACCTTCCGTTTGATACACATATTGTAATATTTGGTGTGAGTTGCATTATTCATTATTTTTCAATTTTTGACCAGGTGACAACACTAACTAAAATATTTTTTGATGTAAATTTTCTTAAATATCTTTCCCAAATACCTTCCATTTGATATCCACATCGTAATACTTTACTTGCATATTTAAATAAATTTTATTTTTATGACAGGTGGCAACTCTTTCAAAAATAGCCAAACTTCACAGGAACACTCTCCGGATTTCTATGAAGCTATCCTGGAAATTTTAACAAAATCCGCTGAGTGGTTTCGGAGTCTATAAGCTGCATAGACACATACATACATCCTCTTTTATATATGTATATAGATATGCACATATGTAAACCAGGGTTGGGGGTAGGGCAATGAATTGTAAGTTTAAAAAATAGGTGCCCAATACAAAATTTTTCACAACATACTACTCTTGATGTTTAGTGGCAAATTGCAGTATATCAGCCTCAGTGATAGTGAAATAAAAAATGTCCACTAAAATTAACAGGCGAATAGTGAAAAAAAGTTCTTCAGCCTAGAGATTGAGTCATGAGTATAAAAAGTAATTTCTCCGTTTTTCGAAGTTAGCCTCTGAAATCGAGATAGAGGCCTTCGAATTTCGAAATTGGACCTTTGGTAAAAAATTGTTTTTAATTATTGCATGTAAAAAGCAAAAAAAGTAATACCAAATACAGACGTGGTCGGCCTTTTGCTCTTATTTATATGGTATATTTTATATATATCGTCGTTTAAAGTACAAAACCGCGTAACTGACATTGGCTGCCAAAAATTGGATTTGCTCGCACAAACTCTTGGCTTAATCCTTATCCATTCAATATCCTAGCCATAAATGCGATTGCTGGATAAAAAAGAGAACCATTTTGAAATATGAATGTTTTTACTCTCTAGAAAATAATTTATGCAACCTCACATACGCGGTTTTGCATTATCTTGATACGTGGTTTTGCATTTTGTTGTTACGCGGTTTTGTACTTTAAACGACGATATGTATATATTTTTTGTGAAAACTTATATTACAGGTGCTATAACGGGTCAAAGGTCAAATCTTCGAAAAATTAAAAACTTTCAGAAAATTTTGAACTGATTTTTAAAATATTCATACCGCTGTAAAGGTGATTTAACCCCATTTATTGTGATATGCAAATTTGTATACCGCGTATATAAAAAATTTGAGAAAAAAAAACATATTTAAAGGAAAAAATACCTTTTTTTTTGTATAAAAAAATATTTTAAACAAAAAAATTACTCACCGATTTTTAAAAAAATGTATATCGTTGTAAAGCCGATTAAATCCTCTTTATTCTGATATGCATGTTTGTATACTTCGTGAATAAAAATTTGAGAAAAACACACTTAAAAGGAAAAATAACTTGGTTTACCAATATTTTAAACAAAAAAATTTCTCACCAATTTAAAAAAAAATCGCATCGTTGTTAAGGCGATTAAACCCCTTTTCGCCAAATATGCATATTTGTACACTTCGTATATAAGCATTTGAGAAAAAACACTTAAAAGCAAAAATACCAATTTTTTCTTATAAAAAATTTACAAAAAAAACACCAATTAGTAATACAATTGAATACCGTATTTAATGAAAACAAATAATTAATAATGTTTTAAGCGTTAATTCGTTTTGTTTACCCACAGCCCTGTTAAAAATAAAGCAAAAGTATATATGTAAGTATAAAATATGTCTAAGGCATGAAAAAATATAAAAACACCATGGTTTTTGATTTTTTAATTAAAGGTAATTTTACTAAGTATACAAATATGCATATCAGAAGAATGGGGGTTTAATCTTATTATATTTAATCTATTTTTTTTGATAAAAAAAAGTAATTTTTTCCTTTCAGGTGTTTTTTCTCAAATTTTTATATACTAAGTATACAAATATGCATATCAGAAGAATGGGGGTTTAATCTTAATTGTTAAAAAAAAGGTTGGTATTTTTTTGTTAAAAATATTTTTTTTTATAAAAAAAAAGTAATTTTTTCCTTTAAATGTGGTTTTTCTTAAATTTTTATATACGAAGTATACAAATATGCATATCAGATGAAAGAAGTTTAATTGCCTTTACAACGATACCAATTTTTTAAAAATCGGTTAGTATTTTTTTGTTTAAAACATTTTTTTTTTATAAAAAAAAGTTTTTTTTCATCTGAAGAAAGGGGGTTTAATTGCCTTTACAACGCCACTAACGTTTTAAAAATCGGTTAGTAATTTTTTTGTTTAAAATGTTTTTTTTTAAGCTATTTTTTCCTTTTAATGTGTTTTTTCTCAAGTTCGTATATACGAAGTATACAGATACGCATATCAGAAGAAAGGGGATTTAATCGTATTTACAACGATACCATTTTTTAAAAATCAGTTAGTAATTTTTTTGTTTAAAATATTTTTTTTTATAAAAAAAAGGTATTTTTTCATTTAAGTTGTGGTTTTCTAAAATTTGTATATTCGAAGTATAAAAATATGCGTATCAGAAAAGGGGGCAAATCCCTTTACAACGATGTAAATTTTTTTAAAATCTGTTCAAAATTCTTTGAAATATAAGGAATATAATTTTTCGAAGACCTGAACTTTGACCCCTTATAGCACCTATAATATAAGTTTGCACAAAAAAAGTTATATACCATTTAAATAAGACAAAAGGAGGACTACGTCTATATTTTTAGGTTTTTAGTTATTTACTTGCAATAATTAAAAATAATTGTTTCCCAAAGGTCAAATCTCGAACTTCCAAGGCCCATATCTCGATTTCTGAGGCTAACTTCGAAAAACGGAGAAATTACTTTTTTACCTATGACTCAATCTCTTAAAAAAATTGATTTGGTCCAATTGGTCCAGAAAAAAAGTTGATTTTGCCGTACAGAGTAATATTACATTTGTATATATACCCTGCAAGAAATGAGACAAGTTTGTAGCTAACTATTAACTAACTATCAGTCGACTAGTGGTAACTATTTATTAACTATTTCCTTTGGTCGTAAATAACTACTTTTGAAGGACGATGGCCGCAAAGTGAAATTGCCCGCAAATCGGGAGTTCCCCACTCGTTGGCTTCCCTGATACATGTCGTCGTCTTTGGATGGGGCCCTCCCAGTAAAAATCGTCACGTTGTAATTTAATTTTAATAAACCACTTAAGTAAATATCTAATAAATTTTATTTTCAAGAACATGGGTTTATACATACATACAAATTTATAGTGAAATAACATTTTAATTTTGACAAGATACTTATTAATAAAATTTCTTTTCTCCGAGCCTTCTGTTCCAAAAAAAGAATCTATAACATCATCAAAGTTTAAAGATAGAGCCATAGATCTTTCAATAGATAGAATAGCCAAGTTATGTAACTTGTCTTGTCCCATGATCGTTCAGCACCTGTAGGCACAGGAATTGGAACAAATAACATTAATGTAGTACATACTCCAGGAAAGCAGGACGTCATAAAATAAAGTATATGTATTTGGGCATTCCCAACCTTACGATCATACGCTTCAAAAAACAAGGAAAACATAAATTTTTATTATTTTTTTATGTTTCGATAGAATTTTGCTATGTATATCTTTGGTCCTAAAAGGATAATCTTTTGATTTTTATTGTTCAATATATGTGCGTTCCAGATGCTTCACGATTTGCAGGTTTTTACAGGAAGTCGTTCCAGGTGACTACCTCCCATTAAGTTTATTAATGGAGAAAACATGTTATGTTAGCAATAATCATCGGTACGAATAATGGATGGCAATTTTGGCTGCAAAATGGAAAATGCAATAAACTGCGAAATGGAACAAGCGATTAATTTTATATTAAAATGGAATAAAGGTGCTTCCTCCTAACTAATTGCGCGTTGAAATATCTTTATTAGTTTTTATACCCGAGCGCACTTGTGCACAAGGGTATTATAACTTTGTTCACATAACGGTTGTTTGTAACAGGCAAAACGAATCGAGATAGATATAGACAAATGTATACATAAATGATCAGAATGAAAAGAGAAATCGATTAAGCGGTGACCGTCCGTCCGTCTGTCCGTCCGTCTGTGCACACGATAACTCGAGTGATAACTCGAGTANGAAATCGGACTAAAATTACGGCCGCTTTTCATATATCGGTAAATTTCAGAAATGTTTGAAATTTCAATATTTTGAAATTTAAGGACGCTAGTTTACTTAAAATTTATACACGTCGGCTTATCATGTAGCGGTAGCTTTCGGAAAGGTGGAAAACATATATTTAATACTTGCGCCGGGTATTTAATGTTCAGCTCCGCCCGAACTTAGACTTTCTTACTTGTTTATTTATAATCTTAAGTATCGTTCGCGAACTTACGGCTGAGTCGATTTAGCAAGTCCATCTGTATGCTCGTTTGAACGCAATTTAGTCCCTTAGTTTTGAAGATATCCGACTAAAGTTTGGTAATCGAGTGTATTTTTATAATTTGATAATCATTTGTCGGAACCGTCAAAATTGGTCCACTATAACATATAGCTCCCATACAACTGATTGTTCATTTTAGTTATGGGTCCTGGTTGGCCATTCTGTGGAAATGCTCATATAGTCTTTAGTTGTGCCTCACTTTAATTGATTGAAGATTATAACTTTTAAGTACTTAGTTTTCTTGAAAATGTTAGGATCTTGGATCGGGGGCCGTGTCATTTTACCAGCCATGCTACCCTATAGTTACGCCTCTGCGCTAATGTATACATATGTAAGCATGTCTAATTTTTTGTCACTGCAACTAAATGAGATTACTGAATTATTAACAAGTTGTGAAAGTTTGGTGATCAGATTTCTGTGGACAGAAATGGCGACATTTCCAAGGTATCCAATTCGAGCATAGAATTTTGTTTTTAGAATAAAAGACATAACATCTTTTAATACAATTTTATTCAAAACAAAATAAAAAGAAACAAATTGGAACTGATCGCAAAAATGTATACGCACAGAATATACGGTGGCGAGAATGTAAATAGGGAAAAGGCATTATAGCAAGCTGTAGCTACTCGTCTTTGTTTAAATTTTTTTTTATTATTTTTTATGAAAATATAGATTACCATCTAAAAAAAAAACAAGTAAATCAAAATCGATTAAGCGGTGACTGCCTGTCCGTCCGTCCATCTGTGCACACGATAACTCGAGTAAAAATTGTGGTATCTTAACGAAACTTGGTACGTATACTTCTTTCGGACGTAAGACGGATGGTATTGAAAATCGGACAATAACCACGCCTACCTCCCATATAACGGTAGTTTTTAGAAATACGAAAACTGCAATATTTTAGTAACTACTGAAGATTATTCACCCAAAATTGATATTTACAATAATTTTTAGACGAAAAACAAGAATATTAAAATTTTTTTGAAAGTTGGCGTATATCTTGGGAACCGCTTCACCAATTTCGCCCAAACTCAGCACAGTTTTTGGCTTTGACACAATATATCAAAATTGATGCTTGCAATGATTCTTTATCAAGAAATACGTTTATGATAAAATTTTGGAAAATGGGCGTGGCACAGCCCACTTATGACCACATATATGTATCTCGGTAACCGTTCTACCAATTTGTACCAAACTCGGCACGGTCCACATAATAGCAAAACGCTGAAAATTATTGAAATCGGCCACTTTTCATATAACGGTAAATTTCAGAAATGCTTGAAACTTCGATATTTCGAAATTTAAGGACGCTAGTTTACTCAAAATTAGAATTAACAAAATCCCTTGAAAAGAAGTAGCTCTATTATGGCATTTCGGAAAGTGGGCGATGGGATCGAAGATGTTCGAAATAGGGGTAAAACCACCCCTGCTTACCATTACTACCGCTAGTTTTCGGAAAGGTGAAAGACATATATTTAAAACTTGCGCCGGATATTTAATGTTCGGCTCCGCCCGAACTTGGACTTTCTTACTAGTTTTAGAATTGTTTTGGGTAGGCAGTTTTGTAGCCCACTAAGTTTTAGCATAATAAAGTTGAAGTTTAAAGTAGCTTGGACTTAATGTTAATTTTTATACCCGAGCGCACTTGTGCACAAGGGTATTATAACTTTGTTCACATAACGGTTGTTTGTAACAAGCAAAACGAATCGAGATAGATATAGACAAATGTATACATAAATGATCAGGATGAAAAGAGAAATCGAATAAGCGGTGACTGTCTGTCCGTCCGTTCGTCCGTCTGTGCACACGTTAACTCAAGTAAAAATTAAGATATCCTAACGAAACTTGGCACGTGTACTTCTTTCGGGCGTAGGACGGATGGCATTGAAAATGGGCAAAATCGGACAATAACCACGCCCACATCGCATATAACGGGAATTTGGAGAAATACGAAATCGTCGATAAATCCGTAAATATTGAAGCCAATTTATTCAAAATTGATACACCCCGGCTTACCATGTAGCTGTAGCTTTCGAAAAGGTGAAAAGGCATATATGTAATACTTGCGCCGGGTATGTATTTAATGTTCGGCCCCGCCCGAACTTAGACTTTCTTACTTGTTTGCAATGTATTTTGTTCGCACATTTTCTTCCATACATAGTATGTTCGAAAATTCTTTTATATGGATAAAATGAGCAACTCCTTGAACGATAAGTGCTAGCTACTAAAATTTGCACTTTGAATTGAATGGGTCACAAAACAGCCTACTCAGAATGTTTCTAAGAAATCTAATTCAAAACTCAAAATTTTGATGAAAATTTATCGAATTTTGCTAATTTTTGCACAAAGTTTGATATTATATCTAACATGGCCTTTGTTAGATAACGAGGAACACTTTCATGGACAAATAAGAAACATTATATAATCGAAAGGGGAATAACCAAAGGTTGCTAAAATATCTCTTTAGTATTCATTTGGCTCATTCCATCTCAAATCACCAGGCCGGGGGAAAGTGAATTTAAGTTTGCGATAAAGCTCACTTGAACAATTTATGGAGACACGTATTTTTTCTTTTTGCTCAGAAATGCGAATTTTCGGAATAATGAATGTTTCCTTTTTGAGTACGTACGCTTCTTTTTTCCTCTCATAATAGCAACTTTTGATGAAATCGTTTATAACTGCCGCAAAAAAGCAAGGATTTTAACGATTTTTTTTAAATTGCAGATATTGATCTACTGAATCGATCTAGTGAACTAAACACCAGTAATTGTTTATTAATAATTAACTATTGTTTATAAACAAAATTTTTTTTTTTTTAATTAATTTTTTTAAATTGCCACATCTTTTTTTCTCTCAAACTTTTTTGTCCATTAGGGAATAGTACAAACTATTTTCAGTACGAGTAGCAATATGCTAAAATTCGTCATTTTCGTGTTATGATTATTTTTCTGAAAATGCACTGCTAGCTGCACTGATGCTAGCAGATTTTCGTGCCAGTTGAGGGCACAAAAATTGTTGCCCATTATGACAAAATTTCCTTGCTGGAAATTTTTTGAGGTTGCCCGATCAGAGCCAAAAGTTTTTCCCAATTGGGCTCTAATTTTGACCCAATTGGGGCCCAATTGGCGATTTGCCCAATCTACCGAAGATTTCCCCAACCAGTGCTCACAATTTGCTCAAAGTGAACATGCATACGCAATTAAAACGTTTTTATCGATAAAATCACACATACACACATCAAAATTCGCTACGAAGAAAACTATTTTTTAATTATTTTCTTGAAAAATTTTTCACATACACACTTTTTGATTTTTAGTATAATAAAGTGGAAGTTTTAAGCGATTGCAAAACAGCCGTAATTTTTTTTTAATTTTCTTTGAAAGCGGTTTTAGGCATTTTCATCGATAAGGAAAAAGTGCAAGAAGCCGTGAGCATAAACAATATTAAAAATCAACGCAATTTTGCAGTAGCTTAACACTTGCACTTTATTATACTCAAATTTAATGGGCTACAAAATTGCGTACTCAAAAAAATTCTAAACAAAATTTCACGAAAAAAATTAAAAAATATTTTTTTTTCGTAGGGAATTTTGATGTGTGTATGTGTGATTTTATCGATAAAAACGTTTTAATTGCGTATGCATGTCCACTTTGAGCAAATTGTGAGCACTGGTTGGGGAAATCTTCGGTAGATTGGGCAAATCGCTAATTGGGCCCCAATTGGGTCAAAATTAGAGCCCAATTGGGAAAAACTTTTGGCTCTGATCGGGCAACCTCAAAAAATTTCCAGCAAGGACATTTTGTCATAATGGGCAACAATTTTTGTGACCTGAACTGGCACGAAAATCTGCTAGCATCATATAAGTGAATTTTCAGAAAAAAGATCATAGCTCGAAAATGACGAATTTTAGCACATGCTACTCGTACTGAAAATAGTTTATACTATTCCCTAATAGACAAAAAAGTTTGAGAGAAAAAAAGATGTGGCAATTTGAAAAAATCAATTTGAAAAAAATAAAATTTTTTTGTTTATAAACAATAATTAATTATTAATAAACAATTACTGATGTTTAGTTTACTAGATCGATTCAGTAGATCAATATCTGCAATTTAAAAAAAAATCGTTAAAATCCTTCCTTGTTTGCGGCAGTTATAAACGATTTCATCAAAAGTTGCTATTAAGAGAGGAAAAAAGAAGCGTTCGTACTCAAAAAGAAAAAAATTCATTATTCGAAAAATTCTCATTTCTGAGCAAAAAGAAAAAAATACGTGTCTCCTTAAATTGTTTAAGGAACAATCCCTGTGAGTTTTATCGCAAACTTAAATTCACTTTCCCCCGGCCTGGGTGATTTGAAATGGAATGAGCCATTTCTATAATTTCACTAATTTAAAGTTCGAATCGTTTCATTAAAAAAAACTTAACAAATAATTATAAAAACCTTAAAAAAATGAGACGAGAATGATAGACTGCAGGGAGCACCAGTTAGACACATAACCAAACATCATAGAAAATACGGAAAATAAGGATGCTGGCTTTCTTTATGGCTTCGTTACATTCTATGTTCTTTGTGATAGCGAAAGTGTTGCCACGTTTCACATTAGGTCAAATGATTCATTTGGCTGTGCGAAAGTCCAATTTCTTAAGAGCAGTTTTACATTATTTTTTGGTGCCATTCTGTAGGAAATACACCAAAATAACATAAACTTCACTTTGTTTTTGTAAAATAAAAAAAAAAAAACCGTTAGACAGCAACAAACCAAAGTTACACTTTCAAAACGTTATTGAAACGTTGTTTGCGCAGCCGGTTTATTTGGTAAGTTTCAAGTGCATTTTTTTTTTGTAAAGTTCGAATAATGAAAGGAAAATTTGAAATAGAAAACAAAACTATAAGTGAAAACCTATGTCACAATTTAAAAAAGTGACTTTTTATCATTTGTTTGCAAAAAAAAACTGACTTGTTGCATAACCTCAAAATTTTTCTGATTTATTTTCATTCATGATTTTATGTTCATAAGCTTTTACAATTTTGTTTACTTTCGGCAAATGAAATGGAAAAGGAAATGGATAAATTAAGATGTAATGAGTTTATTTTATTNCAAAACTATAAGTGAAAACCTATGTCACAATTTAAAAAAGTGACTTTTTATCATTTGTTTGCAAAAAAAAACTGACTTGTTGCATAACCTCAAAATTTTTCTGATTTATTTTCATTCATGATTTTATGTTCATAAGCTTTTACAATTTTGTTTACTTTCGGCAAATGAAATGGAAAAGGAAATGGATAAATTAAGATGTAATGAGTTTATTTTATTTTACTTAGCCCGCCGTTTTTAGCCGTTTACAAGAAAAACGGGGTTTTTCTGGGCTATCATGCTATTACAAAAGGCGAGTTGTTTGAAGTTTGGCTGATTAGATGTTCGAAAAAAAGAAACCTTTTTTCGGTTGTCAACCATGTTGAAAAAAATTCGGCGCTGCTGATATTTGCGAAAGTTCCATGAAACTCTTAGAAGAAAAAACGCGTATTTTTTGCAATTATTTATGAAAGAAAGACGAGAATTATGGAAAGCAATTCGGAAAGGATGCTAAAATATTAAGATCTGAAAACATAGCGTTTCTTGCTGATGAAGTTCTTTTCGAAATCAAAAAGCCAACTTTGTCGACCAGCAGCCGGATTCTAACTTTCACTATCGCTAAAATGCTAAACTAGGAAAGCTCAATTTTTTCCGAATTATTAGCTATCCCCAAGAATTGCGGTTCTGTCCCCTCTTTCGCTAAAAATAGCTTAGCCCAAATTTTTTGGTGATAAATAGTCAATTTTAATGGTGATAAATAGTGAAAATGGAAGTATAAGAAGCAAAAAAATAGCAGCCTCAATTTGGATTACATTTCATCTCCTGTAGCGTAGCCATGGCCATGTTACAAAGGCACTTGCGCCGATTCGCTAAAAGGCAAATGCTTGAGAGAATGTACGGATTGAAACTTCGAAATTTTTTACTCAAAGTGAATAGAGTTTTCAAAAACATTCGTATTCTTTCCAGGAAGTTACCAGCGATTTTTGGTAAATGTTTCACAAAGCAGCATTTGCATTCTGAATATAAATAATATCGATGGGGAATTTGGGAATACTAGAACCTCAAGTGAAAATGAAGTGTTTTATGACGACTAACTGGTTTAGAAATCTCTTCTCAAGGCATATCTGCGAGAAATGTAATACATTTTTTTCTTTTTATACCCGAGCGCACTTGTGCACAAGGGTATTATAACTTTGTTCACATAACGGTTGTTTGTAACAGNATTCCAAACTTGGCACAGTTATTGGTCCTGGCACAGCATACCAAATGGCCGAAAATTTTTATAATCGGACAATAACCACGCCNCCTTTTTTCGGTTGTCAACCATGTTGAAAAAAATTCGGCGCTGCTGATATTTGCGAAAGTTCCATGAAACTCTTAGAAGAAAAAACGCGTATTTTTTGCAATTATTTATGAAAGAAAGACGAGAATTATGGAAAGCAATTCGGAAAGGATGCTAAAATATTAAGATCTGAAAACATAGCGTTTCTTGCTGATGAAGTTCTTTTCGAAATCAAAAAGCCAACTTTGTCGACCAGCAGCCGGATTCTAACTTTCACTATCGCTAAAATGCTAAACTAGGAAAGCTCAATTTTTTCCGAATTATTAGCTATCCCCAAGAATTGCGGTTCTGTCCCCTCTTTCGCTAAAAATAGCTTAGCCCAAATTTTTTGGTGATAAATAGTCAATTTTAATGGTGATAAATAGTGAAAATGGAAGTATAAGAAGCAAAAAAATAGCAGCCTCAATTTGGATTACATTTCATCTCCTGTAGCGTAGCCATGGCCATGTTACAAAGGCACTTGCGCCGATTCGCTAAAAGGCAAATGCTTGAGAGAATGTACGGATTGAAACTTCGAAATTTTTTACTCAAAGTGAATAGAGTTTTCAAAAACATTCGTATTCTTTCCAGGAAGTTACCAGCGATTTTTGGTAAATGTTTCACAAAGCAGCATTTGCATTCTGAATATAAATAATATCGATGGGGAATTTGGGAATACTAGAACCTCAAGTGAAAATGAAGTGTTTTATGACGACTAACTGGTTTAGAAATCTCTTCTCAAGGCATATCTGCGAGAAATGTAATACATTTTTTTCTTTTTATACCCGAGCGCACTTGTGCACAAGGGTATTATAACTTTGTTCACATAACGGTTGTTTGTAACAGGCAAAACGAATCGAGATAGATATAGACAAATGTATACATAAATGATCAGAATGAAAAGAGAAATCGATTAAGCGGTGACTGTCTGTCCGTCCGTCCGTCCGTCCGTCCGTCCGTCCGTCCGTCTGTGCACACGATAACTCGAGTAAAAATTGAGATATCTTAACGAAACTTGGTACGTGGACTTCTTTTGGGCGTAGGACGGATGGTATTGAAAATGGGCGAAATCGGACAATAACCACGCCTACCTCCCATATAACGGTAATTTTCAGAAATACGAAAACTGCGATATTTTAGTAACTACTGAAGATAATTCACTCAAAATTGATACTTACAATGAGTTTCAGACGGAAAACATGAATATTATAAATTTTTGGAAAATGGGCGTAGCCACGCCCACTTATGGTTACATGTGTATATCTTGGTAACCGCTGCACCAATTTCTTCCAAACTTGGCACAGTTGTTGGTCCTGGTACAGCATACCAAATGGCCGAAAATTTTTAAAATCGGACAATAACCACGCCCACATCTCATATAAAGGTAATTTAGAGAAATACGAAATATTCGATAAATCAGTAAATATTAAAGCTAATTTATTCAAAATTGATGNTTACATTTCATCTCCTGTAGCGTAGCCATGGCCATGTTACAAAGGCACTTGCGCCGATTCGCTAAAAGGCAAATGCTTGAGAGAATGTACGGATTGAAACTTCGAAATTTTTTACTCAAAGTGAATAGAGTTTTCAAAAACATTCGTATTCTTTCCAGGAAGTTACCAGCGATTTTTGGTAAATGTTTCACAAAGCAGCATTTGCATTCTGAATATAAATAATATCGATGGGGAATTTGGGAATACTAGAACCTCAAGTGAAAATGAAGTGTTTTATGACGACTAACTGGTTTAGAAATCTCTTCTCAAGGCATATCTGCGAGAAATGTAATACATTTTTTTCTTTTTATACCCGAGCGCACTTGTGCACAAGGGTATTATAACTTTGTTCACATAACGGTTGTTTGTAACAGGCAAAACGAATCGAGATAGATATAGACAAATGTATACATAAATGATCAGAATGAAAAGAGAAATCGATTAAGCGGTGACTGTCTGTCCGTCCGTCCGTCCGTCTGTGCACACGATAACTCGAGTAAAAATTGAGGTATCTTAACGAAACTTGGTACGTGGACTTCTTTTGGGCGTAGGACGGATGGTATTGAAAATGGGCGAAATCGGACTGTAACCACGCCTACCTCCCATATAACGGTAATTTTCAGAAATACGAAAAGAGCGATATTTTAGTAACTACTAAAGCTAATTCACTCAAAATTGATATTTGCAATGAGTTTGAGACGAAAAATAAGAATATTAAAACATTTTGGCGAATGGGCGTAGCCACGCCCACTTATGGTTACATGTGTATATCTTGGTAACGGCTGCACCAATTTATTCCAAACTTGGCACAGTTATTGGTCCTGGCACAGCATACCAAATGGCCGAAAATTTTTATAATCGGACAATAACCACGCCCACATCTCATATAAAGGTAATTTAGAGAAATACGAAATATTCGATAAATCAGTAAATATTAAAGCTAATTTATTCAAAATTGATGGTTACTACAATTCTTAACAAAGAAATATGTTTGTGATAAAATTTTGGAAAATGGGCGTGGCACCGCCCACTTATGATCACATATATGTATCTCGGTAAACGTTCTACCAATTTGAACCAAACTCGGTACGATTATTGTGCTTGCCACATAAAATCAAACCGTTGAAAATTGTTGAAATCGGACTAAAATTGAGGCCGNTTTTCATATAACGGTAAATTGCAGAAATGCTTGAAATTTCAATATTTCGAAATTTAAGGACGCTAGTTTACTTAAAATTTATACACCCCGGCTTATCATGTAGTGGTAGCTTTCGGTAAGGTGGAAAACATATATTTAATACTTGCGCCGGGTATTTAATGCTCGGCTCCGCCCGAACTTAGACTTTCTTACTTGTTTTAATTTAGGAATTTCCAGAAGAAACCCGTTATGTACATGTGACCATACTTATTTTATTACGTAGCTCATTGTAAGCGGGAGGGGGTTGAGTATATTAAGGAAATAACTTGTGTCAAAACCAAGCTAAGTACTACTTAAACACATATACTCATAATTTGAACGTACAAAAAAGCAGAAGAGTCTGTTTTACGAAAGACAAGTTTCCACATTTTATTTACTACCTTTACACTATTTTTAACGTAAGTATGTCATCTTTTTACATTAAAATAATGCACTATTTTAGCTGTTATTAATTTCGCACAGAAAAAGTTATCATTTGACCTAATGTGCGTTTGTGCGAAAACTTGTTTTTTTTTTTGAACATAGTACAAGGATACTCTTATTAAATTAATAAAGAAAACACTGAAAATCGGGACTTAATCGGTACAAATATGAAAAATTGGAACACCTATACGTCCCGACTTTTAAAAAATATTCTGCTGGACAATTTTCTTAAAATCGTTACTGTCCCCCCAAAATCGGTACGAATGGTCACCGTATATATATTACACCGGAAATTGAAAGACTTGACAAACAAACTCTGAGTTCATTGAAATGTAATTGCATTGGCCTTATTGTTAGTCAGATTTTGTATTAAATGGCTCTCTCTCCTTTCATTTCAGTATAAACTTCACATAGGAAGCAACGCAAATGGCTCAACCTCAGTTACTACAAATTAAACTGTCGCGTTTTGACGCCCAGCCTTGGGGCTTTCGATTGCAGGGAGGTGTTGACTTTGCTTCCCCACTAGTCGTGCAAAAGGTATGTCAAATTTATTTTGAATCGATAAGCTAAATAACACTCTCGAGTCTAAAGATGTATTCCGAGTATTTATTGTCAATATTTCCAAGATTTATATGCATATGTGTAATTACAGGGTGTGTATGTAACTTACGTATATTTTCAGCCGGATACAGTGATTTTATTTTTAAATGGTTTGTTTAAACAATTTGGTATTTAAACGTTTCCTACATTTCTTATGGGGAGCGGAGGCGTAATAGAGCAAATTTGCGCACGTCTCGCTTGCTATTTTTATTAATAGTCTTGACCATCTATTTACTGGACAGTACGTCTGTCAAATGAGTCTTTTTCGAAAAATATTGCAGCTTTTTGAGTTACTTTGTATATATGTACATATTTATATATGTGAATATTAAATTAAACACGTTTAGTGTAGTATATTTTTATATATGTAGATATCTACATACATAATTATTTTTACTACGTGTTCTTCAATGTTTAAGTTTTTGTTGTGGTGCTATTTGTTTCAATGAAAAAAAATAAAACCGCAAATATTCGCTTTATTTTTGTTGCTATTCATTATCTATGCAGCTATAAGAATTGATCGCTATTTGAAAAAATGTTCCATTTCCCATAATTGTAACGGCAGTCGAAACGAAATCTGCAAACCCATGGATCCCTAAAGAGAGCTCGAATGGTGAATTCGTAAATAAAAGTTTACTTGGGGATTTTGTATAGTGGGTTTAGAGCCGCTCCGACAAATGAGGATTCAAGCAGATTCATTTTTATAAATTTGAGATTAAACAAACAGGTATTACGGAAATAAATTTTTAAAATGGTGAGGAAAGCTACAAGGAGTATTCGAAATTCTTAGACAAAACAGAATCGCTGTTTTCTCATTGGTTATCTTGGCTGATATCTTAGTGGATCCTTTACATATACCCTTTCCATTGACAAACTGACGTGCTTCCAATTTCGGAATCGCAAATATTCTGCGTCTTAATTTTCAAATTACGTGATCCAATATTCGCAAATCGCAAAATTTTTGCAGCTTCAAATCGGTTGCCGCTGAGACGGTGGTATGAAAAGTAAATTTCAAAATTAACTCAAATAACAAACTAGTTTAGTTTTAATTATCTCCTTTATATTTTGCGATATTTTTGGCGTCCTAAAGTTAATTTTTTATGTTGATTTTATTTTTTTTTAATTTACTATTTATTATGCAAATCTCATTTCTGGGCAACGAAAATTTTTGGAAGCATCGAAGATTTACAATTTGGGGCGATAATTGTTGCATACCTTCAAGGATTGACTGTTAAGAGTGCTGAAATTAAAGTGGAAAATAGAACCTATCGATAAAAAAAAGTTGCGAATTCGGGAGCACCCAAAAGTAAAAACGAACGATTTTTACGAAAACGTAAATCGCAAAAGTAAGTGAAAATGGGGGCACGGCTGAAAAACTTTCGGTAAAAGTTAGTTTGCAGGCATAGATTTTACATCCTATTCTCTGTGCTTTGGTTTTTGGGCGCGGACGCTGCTTCGATCGGAGTAGATTTACTCCGATTAATTTTTTAAATTTTAAATCTACTCCCTACCCCGCTTGACCTTAAATTTGCTTAGATTTTTTTTTCCATTCACATTAAGCATTTTTTTTAAATATGGTAACTTAAATTTTTGCTCAATAACTTCTGTGGCAACCATCAAGGTTTTGTATAGCAACGTGTAAGAGAAGTTGTCTCTTTTACTCCTTAAAATTCCTTGCGGAATCACTTTTTATTTCCCAAAGCAGGGGATTGATTAAGGACCAGAAAAATATTTTGGAAAGGTGTATGTTTAACAACTTGGCAGAGTATATGCTGACTTAGTTTTTTTACCGCATAGTAGTGCCGCTTCTGAAAGAAAAATTTCAGAGATAAATCTCGTTAAAAACAAATACAGAGACAGGCTTTATGTCGAAACAGTTGAAAGTTAAACCAAAGGTCAGAATTTATACGCCGTCTGATTATTCATTCCATACAATATCTACCACTCAATATATTTTTTTACATTCGTAACTTCTACAGTTTTGATGTTTCCATTCTCAAATTTTTACAGCGTACTCCATAAAATTTGACAACTATTCAGGTTGAAAAAATAAAAATCAAACATGATGAAGTTAATAAAAAAATAAAAAATAAGAAATGCAACTTTTTAATATAATTTTTATTTTTTATTTTAATACATCTCACATTTTATTGAAAATCCGAAGTAATTACGCACATTTTGATACCGTAACTGATTTGCTCCGTGAGTTCAAAATTTCGGGAATTTCTTTTCGAGATTTTCGAATATCATGACGAAACAAAATAATAGGTGGCTTATTTTTTCGATAAAGAATGTAAAAAAATATATTTGACCAAAAAAAAATATTGAGGTTCAAATATTGTATGGAATGACCCATCAAATTCTTTGACTACTTAAGCATTGAAAATGGGAATGATCTCATTATTGTTATTCAAAAATGTCATAAATATAAAATAATTTACTGGCTCCTGTGTATAATGATACACTCATGCTAAAATGAAAAGTGAATGAATTTGATTTATATACCAAAATATTGTTAAAAAGAAGAAGTCTGGCGTTGTACAGTATTTTCTGTTACCTAGATTCATAATTTTGGTTTGAATAAAAATGTACTGAAAAGTACTGATTCTTTTAGCATTAAAAAGTCTAACGTACTGATTTCGCGCATAAAAAATCTGACAACACTACCTGAGATCTACCACATTTTTTTGAAATCGACATTTTTTCCAGATTCTAGCAAAAAACACCACTAAACAATTTAATGAAACAAACCAAACACTTTTTATACAAACAAATGCAGCTTTTGTTGGCCACGCTTTTATTGCCACCAGGGATGCCGTTTGGATCTAAATAGATCCAATTGGATACATTTTTAGACAAATTTTTGCGGGATACTTATTTTTTCCGGTCAGTATAAATGTGGATACTTTTTTAAATAGGCCAAAATTTTATATTTCCTATAAAGTTTTTTTCGTTCAAAAATCGATTTTCATTAAAGATGGTAGAAAGCATTACGTTTTATAAACGTGTAAAGAATCGCTACTTAAGCGTGAAATTAAAGCATTTTATTTTTTGTGAACGAAGCAATGAACATATGAAGAGATCTCACCAAAATAGGTATAAGCGCAATTATGTTAACTAGCTTATAAGGATGCTTTAAGCAAGATCTTAATAAACATATCGTCGTTTAAGGTACAAAACCCCGTATCAACAAAATGCAAAACTGCGTATCAAGGTAATGCAAAACCTCGTATGTGACGTTGCATAAATTATTTTCTAGAGAGTAAAAACACTTATATTTCAAAATGGTTCTCTTTTTTATAAAGCAATCGCACTTCTGGCTAGTATATTTCAGGACGAATGGATAAGGATTGAGCCAAGAGCTTGTGTGAGCAAATCCAATTTTTAGCAGCAAACGTCAGTTACGCGGTTTTGCAGAATGACGATACGCGGTTTTGTACTTTAAACAACGTAATATATAAAGTAAATTATACTCTTTCTGTAGTAATCTCTTTCATATTACATATTTTCCTTTGTTAATTTAAAAAGAAATAAGATTTCAATGTAGTTTAAAAAAATAAATTTGATTTTTTTAAGGAAACTTTTATGAATTTTACTGAAAAAATTTTGCTTATTTGCACATATTGAGAGAGGTAACCAGATTCCTCTTTTAATGTGTGCAAATTTGCACGCCGTGTAATAAAATTAATCATTGCATGTTTACTTTTACACATAAAATGTTTAAAATAAAGTAATGTTTATTATTAGTAGGAAATCTATTTGTAGTTTGAAAATTTTTGCAATTTTAAACATTCTATATATGTGTATTAATGTGCATATTTTAAAGATCTCAAGTTCAAAATCAAATACTGAACAGCCTATACGTATATTTATACAGATTCTTGTTGAAAAATAGATACTTTTCAGTAGTAGTTTTACATGCTCTTTTTAGAGTGTACTTGCTATTTATTATATTTACTTTGCAAAATACTTATGCACAAAAAATGTACTTTATAAATTGAAATTACAAATGTTTGATTTTATGCACATGTATTCCAAGTCCTTAGGATGGGTTAAATTATGTCTTTTTCATGAAAATGTTTGGTTTTCTTACAAATTATGAGATGTATATGTAAAAAAAGAAAATTGGATACATTTGGATACATTTTTGGCTTGGTCAGGGATACATTTTCTTGAGACGGCGCGGCAACACTGATTGCCACTAATTTCAGCACTTATCGAAGAAAATCGATCAAATTCCACGTATGTATGTATGCGAAATACTTTTTCACGTGGCGTCTATGCGCTGAAATGTACAGCTGTATACAATTGAAAATAGGCACTTAAACCTGTGCTTATGACTAATTTTATGAGAAATCGCATGCACAGTAAAGAAAATACGAAAGTTAGACATTTGGTGGGTTGTATTATCCCAGTAGTACCGAAAGTGTATGTGAAACCGTGGAGATTGTTATTGCATATTTTTATTGTTAATTATAATATTTGTTAAGGTTTATAGTATTGTTATTGCATGAATGACATATGCAGTGAATAGAAATAATGATAGTGATGATATTTTTAACTAACACAGTTACGGGTAGACGGAGAATCACAAAATGCAGCCAACACTCCACACGAGCCCGCGGGATTCCGCGGGTGCCCAAAACAGCCCAGAAAACGTTCCTCACGCTAAAAAATGGGTAATAGAGAGCGAGTACCTTCCGGTTTTGGATCGTAAATGTCTTTTTCTTCGTGCCCGAAACAGCCAGGACTTTTTTCCGGGCAGAAATGTGCAAGATGTCAATTTGAAATAACAGCTATTGTTTGCTTACATCCGAAAACAAATTTTGTAAAATACAAATATGGAAAATAGCACTAAAGTTTTAGAAATGTAGGTATGTATTTGCTAATTTTATGATCCATATAAGATAAATACACATAAAATCATTGAGGGCTGATTTGTTGATTCCGTGAAGGAAATGTGGTTTTTTAGCTTTCCTCACGCACTGGGCAATTTTGGCACGTGTTGACACTTGTGAGAGAGTAACTTATTTGTACGCTCTAATTACCGAAACAAAGCTATTATGATTATTAATAAATACGCATGTATGCACATAAATACTCTGTTTTGCAATAAATAAAATAAATATTGACAACGCATGTTAACCCAACGCCAGAAAATTAAATTGAATGCGTTGATAAATTCGTCGCTGAATACTGCTGCGGGCTTTTTTGGACTAATACGCCCAGAAGTTGGTTCAATGGAAAGTGAAGGGTTCATATGTATTATATGTAAATACATATCTGTATGTATGACCGTGAACAATTAACTCGTCGTTTGAGGCTTTCATCCGCGCATCCTGGATTTGCCTCATTGGTTCCAAATCACACGAACATACCCATACGTACATATACATACATATGCCGCTCGTTCCAAGCCAACGTAGCCCCAGTTGTGTGGTGGTAAACCATTTTAGGAATGATTGCGGTTTGACAAACAACATCATCCCAGCGAAGGCCCAAGAGCGTCAACACTGCACCAACTAACATCACGGTTGCTCAAATTTATTATTTGCCCGCAAAAATTAGGAATCAGAAACATTGTTTAGCGCAGGGCGTTGCTGAACCAGTGCTGCGCTGTCACTTCAATTGAAGTTTTTCACTTCACTTTGGAAGCCTTCACTTCGCCACTTCATTTTACTTCGTTTTACTTCACTTTCCACAATTTAGATTTATCTCCGCAATAAATAAAAATTCCTTTGAAATATATAATTTATTTACCCAAAATCAACCATCTTTTGCTAAAATTCTTGTTAAGTAGTAAGTATGGCAAATTAATTTTTCACAAAAAACTACTAAAAAGACGCCTATTAAATCTCCGATCTGGTATCGGTTATTTGGAAGAAGTCATTTGGTTTTCATTTTCACATGTATAGTTGTAAAGCCCACAGAAATGAATGGATGGATAAAGTTTCATAATTATTTAGTAAATATTTGACGAAAATAGCAATTATATTCAACAATTTTTATAATGAGCTCGAGGCCATTTTTAAAATGAAAATTTATTGTGGAAAAGCAACAATAATTTGAAAAAATGGTAGAAGTNTATAAAAATTGTTGAATATAATTGTTAAAAAGGCCAAAAAATAACAAAAAACGAAAATAGCAATTATATATTAGTTTTCATACATCTTCAATTTTACAGCAAAAATTAAACATTTAAGTGAATCTCGTGATGATGTTGTTGCTGTGTATCTAGTGATGACTTTGTTGCTGTGAATCGATAACCGTTTAATTATATTTAAGTCTTAATATCATCAGTGAACTGTAATTTTTGATTTTCTTTCCTCAACGTTTGAGGAATTGTGATTTTAAATATATTCCAGGACCAAATTTGCACAGGAACACAAATAATTATAAATTAATAAAGGTTAAATATTACTTTTATTGTGATACAAAAATAATCGATTAACCAAACAAGTGATAAATAACATAATCGAAAAACCCACACCCCTAATAGAGCTCAAAAGTCGTCACTTCGATAATCACTTCACTTTTCCTCCCAAGTCACTCCGAAACACTTCACTTTTAGTGTGCTTTCACTTCGCTCGAAAATTAGTAAACGGCAACACTGTGCTGAACGCATTTCCATACTAATATAAATGCAGTGACGTGTAAAATATTAGGACCACAAAAAAGGTCTTTGAATATTGACTGTTTTTACTTATTGGTAATGGCTCATTGGCTAACCCACAATTATGAAGGCAGCAATTTGAAACTAAAAGCTTTAATCAGTCCATAAAAAATCATGTGTCTTTTGGTTTTCGTGTATTTATGTAGTGAAGATAATGAGTGATATATTCTTAAATCAGTGTGTGCTTTAATTGTTAAAATTACATTATGGTATTGTCATCGGTACGAAAACTACACCCTATCGAGCAAAGAGTACAAATGAGAAAGTGGCGTTGAAAAGGGTAAAGGTTACACCAAAACGAATTTTTAATAATCGCTCAAAACGGGTATCATCGTACATCGTATTTCACTAAAAGACTATCAGCTGATTGCCAAAAAATGCCTACAGCTGAGATCACCTGTTTTTTGGCATGTGCTCATATCTTTTATAATTTCTTTCATTTCTATTACAATTTATTCAAAATACACTAACACACTGAACCAAAAACATCAATACACTAACAAAAGCATACCTACAGCCACCGTTGCCATTTCCAATTTATTTTTCGGACTAAAAAATGGACCAAATGGTAAAAAATGGACCAATTTTTATTACATCGGGAAATTGAGTGGTGTTTATTCCTCTTTATCAAGAAAATATGCCAATTCAGGTTTTATAACGATTTTTTTTTTATTTTGCGTCCAAAGTTCATAACAGTTGTATATTACACAGGTCTGCAAAAAAATGGGTTCGGAATGTTCTATAAAAGTGTAGTGTCATTTCCGAAGTAATTTTTTGCGTAGAATCCGAATCCGGGGTTTAAATTGCTCTATCACGTCAGGACTTTGAGATATCCTAACCTAAAAGTGCAAAAAACGCTGTTTTTGCCCATTTTTGAGGTTATGTAGCTACGAAGATTTTGCTCTTCATAAAAAAGTAGACGTGATATTTTAAAGTATAAGTCTTCCTCTTTTAAATGCCGTTGAGTTTGCTTAAATATCTTAATTTTTCACTGAGATATCGCATTTTGAATTCTCCATGTTTGTGAATGTAATCGACCGTATCACGTCTCATGTTCAGGGTACGAAAATAAACTGTACAAAACAATTCCCATTTGCTCATCGACCATCATATCATTTGTGGTTTTGTACAGTTTTGTAACTAGTCAGAAACAAATTGTAAGATTCACTGTCATTTTCCCCAACGAGAAACGTTTGCTTTTCGTTTGTGACAATTGTACCATAGGGTACGTTTTATATGTATGCAAACGTTTCAATTACGTGAAAAATATTTTTTCTGTAAATTTTCATACCAATTCAATAAAAAAACATTTTTATTTTTTTTATTCATTGCAGCCATTCGTTTTGTATTTGTTTATTGCATATATGTACATACATAAATATATTTTCCCTGCACGATTCATTTCGTTTGTTGTTTCGTCTGTAACTACTAAACTACTGTAGTGTACTATCGCCAAAGTGAACTCAGCCGTTTTGTTTCGTATTGTACCGAACTGTTAAAGTAATAAACGAAACGAAATAGTAACGTACAATATAGTTTATTTTCGTACACTGCTCATGTTATCTCAATGGATTTTCGAATATCGAAAAATTCACAAACATGGAAACTTCAAAATGCGATATCTCAGTGAAAAATAAAGATATTTAAGCAAACTCAACGGCATTTAAAAGAGGAAGACTTATACTTAAAAATACCACGTTTACTTTTTTATGAAGAGCAAAATCTGCGTAGCTACATAACCTCAAAAATGGGCAAAAACAGCGTTTTTGCACTTTTAGGTTAGGATATCTCAAAATCCTGACGTGATAGAGCAATTTAAACCCCGGATTCGGATTCTACGCAAAAAATTACTTCGAAAATGACCCTACACTTTCCTAGAACAAAACGTTGTTGACCTGTGTTATTAACATGCTATTGTTTAAAGTTTTAAATTATAATTTGTTTCATAATTTCGTTTTTAATAATGATAAATCAAGAAATTCGCGCTCAGCTACTTCGGAACTGTGAGGCAGACTAAAAATGAACTAAATCACACCGAGCCCTAACCGCCAAAATAACGTAAGCGACATTTTTTTCAAAATTTTCTTTTTGATGCAGAAATACATCTAGATGCCCTAGGGCTCGACACAATTCTCCAAAGGCTGCTTTACTTAATCCATTTTTAATCAAACTTACTTGATCCCAAAAACGTTCTATATTGGTACAGTTTTTGAAGTTACCTTCACTCAGCCTCAATTTGCGAAATTGAAATTCTATATGTCTGCATCATTTACCAATGCGGAAAATTGGTCGAGTAGCGGCGAAATTGATACATCAGTATCAGAAAGAACTTTATGTAATGTAATAATTTCAAGATGTTTAATATCTTTTCGATTGAAATCGAATATTATTTTCATGTGCTAAATACTATGATTAAAGTTTTGCTACCTTTCCATATTTTTGACAGCCCCTTTAATATTGGTCACCGAGCAATTGAAATTAGCAAGAAACCGTGATTTTTTGAAGCGTGCTTTGACAGATGATTAGCCACGCCATATTTGAAGGCGTGGCAAGGCGAGACCACACTTTTAGCAGGTGTTGCCAATCGGCCCTATGCTGAATATCGTCATCGTTATCGTCGACGATCGTCAGTAACATGGCTGACGATGGCCATATCGTCACTTTTACTGACCATGACGATATTCAACATAGGGATACAAAAAATTGAAAACGCGAAACTATTGCATGAAGTGAAAGGATGACAATAACCTAACCAAAGGCTTGTGAAATGGACCACTTTAAAAAGAATTGAACCAATGGACCAAACGAAAAGAAATGAACCAAATTTGGTCCATTTGGACCAAAACGGAACCGTACCTACAGCCTGCCAGAGAAAACGGCAGCAAGAAGAGTTACATTACTTGATGATGCAATAATACAAGGTGCTATCGGTTGGCAACTTCTCGCTCTAATTCCGCCATATTGACTGCCTTATGTGAAACAGTGTTACTTCTTTAACAATTCTTTGCCTAATAATATAGTTGAATGTTTTTTTTATTTTTTCTCAGTATACACATTTTGTTTTCTTAAAAAGGTATTTTATCTTATTTTATTTCATTTTATTATGAATATTCTATAAAAAAGCAAATTTTGTTTAGGAGAAAATGTGGAACTTTATATTTTCCCCCATATGGGGATTAATTTCAACCAATTTTTCTTCTCATTCTAATGAGCTAAGTCAGTGTCAAATCGAGCTGTCACAACTGATACCACCTTGTATTATTGCATCATGAATTACTTATGGAACTGTACGATGGCTGGTATTGCGAAAATCGCGGCGGACGGCGATTATATTTATGTAAATAAACAGTTTCAGCAAAGTTAAAAAACATGTTTTCCTTTTTAGTGTTGTAGCAATCAGTGTTGCCACAAAAAATTACCAAATCCGAAAAAATTACTCAAAATTTTCTTATTACAGATATGAGTATTGTGTACTACATACTATTTACAGGTCTTAGTATAAAAATTAATTACATTCTCCAATTCATTTGGTACATTTGTTCTTGCTGCTCAAACGAAGTATCACCGTTATATTTTATGCTTTGGGTTGTATATAATATTAGCTCTGATCCAATATTTTTCGTATTATTAAAAATATTAAAAATTCCTTCCGAACCCTGCTTTGGATCACGTTATCCGATTTCTATAATTCTTTTTTTAAAGGAAAGGTGCTACCGCACAGGTGGCCCCGTAATAATTTGGTTTAAATCCGATAATCGGATAATGAAGAAATTAACGATAATCTTAAATTTTTATATGAGAATCGAAGTCGGTTTTGTTTTTTGCTTAAAAATTACTTGTTAGGGCCGTTTTCTCAAGTAACCTGTAATTTTAAAGCTCACTTTATATTTAAAGGTTGCATTAAATTTTATCATTGTGTCTAAAGTAAGGCATTTTACTATCCGTTTTAAATTGGCTTACCACCAAGAAACATACATCTTATGTCATAAACCGATAATAGAAATGCTTAACTTTAGACTTAACTTTTAATCCAACATTTAAATATAAAGTGAGCTTTAAACTTAAAGGTTACTTCAGAAAACGGCCCTAATCTACTTAATATACATTCTACTGAAGCATGAGAAAAGGGCTATATTAGTAATGCAGATATGATTTTTTTTCAATTTGGAAAGTTATTTGAACCCTAAGAATCTTTGATTCAAAAACTTTTTTCCTATAATTTTCTGGATCTAATGAATAATCAATATGAATATCCTTATGATCGAACAATGCGTGTTCTTTCCATTCGTTATCGAGATTTTGCAAGTTCAAAATAAGTTGAAAATATAACGATGGAATAAAAATTATCGAAGGCGAAATATCCCTTTGCCTAAAGCTATTTACATATGTATGTTGTATATGGGGGTGTTTGAAGGTTTGACTAGCCGTTTGAAATGTGAGCAAAAATCAAAACTTTTTGAATTCCTGGCTGCCATGTTGACGTTTGAACAAACCGCTTACGTTGTGTATGGTAAAATCGCCTCATTCGCAACGGGATTTTCCCCGAATGAGAACGCAAGAGAGAAAAATCGAAGAAAAGCAAACTCTTTTACATTGTGAACGGGAATAAAACTAAAACTCTTTGCTTGAACGGGTGCAAGCTAAGAATGCAGAAGGATAAAATGTTGACTCGCATGAAAAAAAATTTAAACTTATTGGAGTCATAAGGACAAACAGGTAATTTTTTAAGCTGATAAAGTTAGAAGGACGAAATTCGAGGTTGTTATCGAATAAAATATTGCGCAATTTTAAGGATAACATTTTAAAAAGACATTTTCAGTACTTACCAGTCCTTATGCACCAATAAATTGAATCTGTTTAAATTCTACAGAATTTCCTCTTTAACTTGATAACTATACTTCTCTAAGCACATTTCACTGAATTTTTTAAATCATTTCAGTGTGAAAACCTAGAAGCGCAATTTTATTATATTTGGCCCATGGTTTTGCGAATATATAGATTTGTGTGTGTCAAATTTACTATCACACGGTGTTTTTTGTATAATGAGCTAAACATTTATAAAAAAATATTAATTATTAAACAAAAAATTAAATATAGCCAATTCAGGCCAAGAAGAGGAATTTCTATAATTGCCATCCGTACAAATTACAAATCCCGCGATTTTCGGGACCCGGGATGCCGGAATTAACACTCCTAGTACTTACCTATACTAAATTTTCGGACTTTCTCGGTTGTAGGTTAACGGCGGCAGCTTGGCAGAGAAGGCTGGTCTCATCCCAGGAGATGCTGTACTTCAAATTAATGATGTTGATGTATTTAATTTGCGCCACAAAGACGCCCAGGATGTCGTTGTACGCTCTGGAAACAACTTCGTTTTGACTGTCCAAAGGTAAGAACATATTGCAATAAGTATGTACTGCGAAATGATATTTACATAGAGAAAATTTCCCATGCAGGGGAGGCTCGACTTGGCGTCCACACGTAACGCCAACTGGCAATCTACCTCAGCCACAGCAGAACTCCCCGTATTTGCAAACAGTGACGAAAACTTCTCTAGCTCATAAACAACAGGAAGGACAACACATTGGCTGTGGATACAATAACGCTGCCCGTCCATTCGTAAGTTCGGAAATGTTGTTTGTGCAAACACAAATATTTCATAATTTACTCATGTCGACACTAATACGGCTACTTTCATTCTGACATTTATGACAAAGGATTATTTTTCATGCATTTGTATGTATGCAAAATTGTATAAATGTGTTCCTTGCAAGTGTTAAAATGTTGATATGTATTACGGCTAGTAATGTGCTGAATCAAAGCTTTTAAGTATTGATCGATATTTGGTACCGATTTAAAAAGTATCGAATACTCTCGATACTCGGTTTCAAATAAAAACGCACATAGGCCAAAACCCGAATGTAGGAGCCAATAGAGCTTTTAATACTGATTCAAATGAAAGGTGTACATATATATATATGTCGGTTCGAGGCCATAATGCAGAGAAACTCTTACTTGTTTGAAGCATTTTTGTCCCAGCTGAATCGGACAATATCATTTTTGTAGGTCTGGGGGCAGATTCTGTAACCAGTTAGCGACAATTTTCGTATCGGTATCGGTTTAGTTGACGTATGATATGAAATATTTTTTCGTCAACAAGTGCGATATCGATCCGAAACTTGTCGCTAACTGGTTACAGAATCTCCCCCCTGAAAGGCTTCTTCATCCGTCAAATTATCTTTCTTTAATCTTGGATCGACTAAAGTTAAAACTAATAAAATAAATTGATAAAATAATATTACTCTGTTGCGATAAGTTCAAGTGTTTTAGCCGATATCTTGTACATTAGTAATGAAAGTTTTTTCTAAACTTGAAATGCATATAATGGCGAAGGTTTAATGTAAAGAATCGGTATCGGGTACCGAAAAGGAAGTATTGGGTACAGAAATCTTTTTTACGTATTGGGTACCGAGTATTGGGTACCGATAATTCAGCACATCACTAATTACGGCATCCCTTGGGGACTTACACTATAAGGGATTTGCGGGATCGTGAAGTATATCCCCACACTGCTAATGCCATATCATAGAAATATAATAGTGCGATTCATAAAACGTCGCAAAGTGGCATTTTCGGCGAAATGGCAACGTTGCAAACAAAGTTGTATGAACGAATCGCAACTCCGGATTACAAATGTAAAATTTATTAAAAAAGAAAAGTTTTTACAATTATATTTCGAAGCAGTCTTAACTAATATAATTTTTCTTCAAGTACCTTGATGGCATTAAAACATCATATGTTTCGCGACTTTGAGTTTGCAATGAGTTTGTCGCAGGAGAGTTTCTATACCAAAGTAATCTGCTGTGTCGCAAGGTGGCAAATTTTGCAACAAATGCGGGGAAATTTCGGTCGAGAAATCCGAGTTTGGTTAAGAATTTCAATTAAACTCTTGGTATTGTGATTCTGCTTCCGGAATAATTTCGTGCAAATTGAAATTTTTTCTAATATGAAGTTGGCTATTTCTAATAGATTTTGTCGCTGAACTCATATCTGATAAATATGTTCAGCATTACAAAATACATCTCTTGTCCTTTCACAAACCGCACAGTGTGCTTTTTGAACACTGCATGCGAATTAATCGTAGCGCTTTCGATAAAAGCAGCATTTTGATACGACACAAAATAGTTTTGAACAAGGAATGAAACCGAAACCCAAACCGAAACCGTAACCGTTTAAAACCGTTTCGTTTTTCAAAACCGAAACCGAAACCGTAACCGTTATCTTGACCTGAAAAGGAACGATACCGAAACCATTTCAATCACAGGTTTCAATCGGTTTCCAGAAATTTACAAAAATAATAAATAAAAATNTTCTGTGAAAAACCGAAACCGGAACGAAACCGAAACCAAAACCGAAATAAATTTTGAAGAACGAAACCAAAACCGAAACCGAAACACTTGGCAAAACCGAAACCCAAACCGGAACGTTATTTTAAATCGGTTTCATTCCTTGGTTTTGAAAGCTAAAGCAAATCCCTTTCAATTGTGGCCATTGAGCCACAAATACCCCTTGACCTTAAAAAAATTGGTTAAAAGTAGTGTTCTTCGAAAATAACATGCAAAATCCACTGGATTCATTCCAAAACAAAAAAATTTATGTATTTTTATTTTATACTAGTATTATAGATTCTGAGACGAGCAACACGATTCCACTGTTCAAAATTCCAAAAAACATTTGAACACCTTAATTTAAAAAATGCATTATTGCATACTTCACTCAATTTTATATCCCTCGAACAATAAATGTAATTCAAGACCTTTAATTTGAGCCAAGGCCCTCTAGGCCTTCTAATAACCAAGTTATAACAATTTTAAACCAAACTTCGAAACTGCTGTACTATTTTCTACTCCGAAATTTGAAAAAAATTGCGTAAAATTTCGAATTAAATTTCGAAGTTTAACTTCAGAATCGTAATAATTTAGCTCTCAAAGGGCTTAGAGACTTCTATCATGGCTTAAATTAAAGGTCTTGAATTGCACTAAAACTGCCTTGTTATTCGAGAGATATAAAATTGTGTGAAGGATGCAAATCATAAAAAGTGCAATATATAATGCATTTTTCACTGAGGGGTTAAATTTTTTTTTTCGTTTTTTAAACAGCGGAATCGTGTTTCTCATCTCAAAATCTATAATATTAGTATAATAAAATATAAAAAACATTTTTTTTTTAATATATCCGTTGGATTTTGCATGTTTTTTTTTACGAAGAACACTATTTTTGACAAATTTTTTTAAAGTCAAGGAGTGACTGTGGCTCAATGGCAATATATTTCCTTGAAAGGCAATTACATTAGCTTTCAAAGCCATTTTGCTGCATATTAAAATATTGCTTTTGTCGAAAGCGCTACGATTAATTGGCATGAAGTGTTAAAAAAGCACACTGTGTGCCGTCGAGTTAGCTTATTATATTCTAACTTACTTTTATACCTTTCATGAGCATGAAATGGTATTATAACTTTGGTCCGGTGTTTGTAAGTACCAGAATAAGAAGAGATAGACCCATTAAAATGTATACTTAAATGATCAGAACGTCGGGCTGAATCGATTTAGCCATATCCGTCTGTCTGTCTGTTTGTATGCAATCTAGTCTCTCAGTTTTCGAGATATCCCGATGAAAATTGGTAGGTAAGTGTATTTTTATAATGTATTAATCATTTGTCGGAACCGGAAGAATCGGACCACTATAACCTATAGCTCCCATACAACTGATTGTTCAGATATGAGATTNCTTACCTGTAGTCCCCATACAACTGATTGCTCAGATATGAGAATTTTCGTTATAACTCCTCCATTTATGCGCTGGGAACATGAAATTTCGCGCTATTTCCACCCATTTTCAAAAGAATACTTACAGTGAAAATGGTGAAGATTTGGTCGCTATAACCTATAGCCTCCATACAACTGATTGTTCAGATATGAGAATTTTCGTTATAACTTCTCCATTTATGCAGCTAGAAACATTAAATTCCGCACTTTTTTCACTCATTATCAACAGAAAGTTTACAGTTAAATTAAAAAAAAATCGGGTCGCTATAAGCTATTTATTACCTCCATACAGCTGATTGTTCAGATATGGGATTTACAGTTAAAACTCCTTAATTTGGGCAGCTAAAATCGATAAATTTCGTAAGCTATTTTATAAATAATAATACAAAGGCTACTGAGAAAATCGTCAAAATCTATGCTGTATATGCTTTATCTCTTATACCACTGATTGTTCAGATACCAGTTTTTGAGATATATGTATCTCCTTTATGTAGGAAGCTAAACCGATTAAATTGCGATTTGCGATTGATATGATTGACAGTCAACGATACGTGTAATTGGTTCATTTCAATGCATTTTATTTAAATTTTATTCAATAAGAAATAGCCTATACATTATTTTGGTAACAGGTCAACATAACATTCACGCATGCCGGCAATTTACTGTCGAAAATTTCTCATGCACATACATAGAACTTGTATGGGACTAACCGAAATTGAACGGCGTGCATAAAAGGCTAACTCAAATTCCAAGATTTGTCTTGCGTTACATTTCCACTTGACGTTTATGATCAATTGACATTTTGGCACGACTATGGATTCAAATTTTGCTCAACAAACTTCAGTAAATTTGATAGAAATGATTTTGGTTTATCAAAGTGAAAAACTTGCGTGCGCAATTATATATTTAAATAGGTTTATTTTTTCAATTGCAACTCTAAAAGCACCACAAACAATTATTTTCTTAATGTGATTTACAATAAGCATCATGCCATCAGCTGTTTTTCTTAGCAAATAGCAAATAGTTGCTAGTAAAAATTTATCCAGTAAAAATCCAGTAAAACTTGCAAGTTCAGCTGTCATTTCTGCTCTCTCAATTTCCCCTCGTTTGCTAGTTTCTTGCAAGTTTTTGCGTACGAAAACGACATCCAGTAAAAAACCAGTCAAATTAGTACTGGATTTACTGGATAGTGCGTACGCGAACAGGGCTATAGTTAGATAAGAATAATTCAAGAGTGAAGCATGGTAGGACAGTTGTCAGAGGTGAGTTTACAGAGCTGATAAGCTTTATTTGCTTGTTGAGGTGGTCGCAGGGGAGGAGGGGAAGAGCGGACTTGCCCATTACCTATATACCCTTGTGGTCAGCTGATTAAATTTAGTGACATTTTGAGCAGTTTTGGTTGTTTCTTTTGTTAATTTAATGCTTATAGTTTTTTTGTTTATAAAAGTGTAGCACATTACAGAATCAGAACCACATAAATCCATATTTCTAACTTCGTACAAAAATGTTAAAAATTCAACAAACACACACCCAAAAGCCAACAACCAACAATCAACAAACCACCAAAAATGTTAAACTTTTTGTTCAGGATTTTTAGAAAAATTCTAGGTACGCAGTTTTATAGCTCATTAAATTTAAGTAGGTAAAAGTAAAAATTTCAAGCGCCCTCTACTCTTTTGGGCGAAAACATTAAATCTCATCCGATTTCGATGAAATTTAGTTTGTAGTCTTTATTTTATTAGAAAAACCTAAATATAAAATATGGGGAAGATTGGATCACTATAACGTCCAAAACACACAAAAAATATGTGATGGAATTTTGGGTAATTTTTGTTTCCTGCTTTCCACTCTCAGAAAACAAAAGTTATACTATAAAATGACTTAGGTGTAAATACTCGCTTTTTCCCAATATCTGGTGAGATTTTTTCATTGTTCAAAAATTCTTTTCGCGAAATTATGCAAAAAGAAGCTGAAAATCAAAAATTAAGAAAACTAAAAATTACATATACTTGCAAAGTCGCGCGTAAAGATCAAATTATATATTCGAAAACTTCATAAAATTCTCTAAAATATTCGTCTAATCTCAAGACCTGGCGGACCGGTACTCACACTTTCTTTACTAATAATCTTTAGCATCTACATTTCAAAGTAAACTGTTTGGTAAGAAAATAGCAAAGTACCACATAAATTATAAATATATTCACCTGAATATTCCACGACATTTAAACAATTGATTACAGTTGAAAAAGAAACACTTTCTTTAATGGGTTAATCGCCAAAGGCAACTAAACTGATTAGTCGGTATCGCGCCCATTACCGCATTTTTTTGGAAATGTATCGTTCGTGAAGAAGGGGGGGTTAATCATGCAAAGTTTGGTATTTATGACTTTTACTTTTCCCTCTCTAAGTCCAACCGGTTTTTTTTTTTATCAACTGTCACCATGACTTTTTTCTACCTGCCTCCATATAGTCGAAACACTGTGCGGCGCTAGGTATTTTCTTTTATATAAAAGGCACTTATCCTAAGATAAAACGTGAGCGACTTGAACCTCTACCGGGCTTCGTATATTTTTTAATAACTAATCTTTAATATACCCTACACTAAAAGCTCCTTTTCACATAAAAATTCGTACGTGTACCACCTGTGACAAATGTTGTCCTACCCGTGATAGAGGAATTTCGTATTTTTTTTTTATAATAAAGCAATCATTTGTTTGTAGTTTTTGCTTTGTTTGGATTGGTGGTTCTTTGTTTTATTATAGGACATCAAGTTCACACAGAAAAGTGAAATAAATTCGCAGACTTTCCGTAAAATATATCTGCGCCCAAAAGTAGGTTCTTTTTTTTTTGTCCCACCCGTAACAGAAGAAATAACTCAGATTTTTTCCATATAAAAGTAAGCTGGAATTTTTTTCGTATTTAGTAATAACTCATATAATAGGGAATTAGGTGTAGCTTTATCAAAATGTAGAATTGTTGAGTATTTTATACTTAAATTTAAACAAGAAAAAACATTTTTTCACCTTTGACGGTGGAAAAAAGTGCGGTATTAAAGTAAAAAAAATGCGAAAAACTGTATTTCTTCTAATGGTTCGTACACTAAACGCCTGACTTTCACTTATGTTTACATGTGGTATTAGTGACAGCAGCAAAAAGAGCTTCCCATAGTCATAGTCGTTAGCTCCTTCTGGTTCAAACACAGTTTTAAGTTATGTAAAATAACAAAAACAAAAATATTGCTACGTTTGAGACGCGCAAAGTTTTGATAATATTCTACTGTTGCTTTGTCGAAGCGATAACGGGAATAAAACTCCTTGCCCTCCATTTCAAAAGATTGCAGCGTTTCCTATTTGTTTTCGTTTTTCTTGTCGTATTATATCATCCAAAATCGCAAAATCTCGTAATATGCTCTTCCTATGAATCATAGTTTTTCACTTGCATTAATTTTTGTCAATTCTAGTGTCAAATATTTTGAATTCCCTATAACGTAAGAAGCAAAACATCAACTTAGAAACTTATTAAAACATTTTAAAATCACGTTCACCTAATTTTTAAATTAAAACTAGGTTTTTATGTTAAAATGGATTTTAAGCTGCCTATGACTGAGGTAAATTTGGGTTTATTACACAGTACTACAGCCGACACCAGTCCATACTTTGTTAACATTATCTGAGAGTATACCTAGTCAGTAATAAAACGCTCGATGGATTTGCAAAAGTTATCTCGTATCTTAATTTTAAGGCGTGCTAAAGTTTTCATATCCCGGCCTAAGTAATTTTCATAAAGGCGGAAAAAATGGTTAAAATAAATATCTGAGCGAAATTAAAGGTTAACACGTATATACGTATGTAGTAAAATTGCGTGGGAAATATTTTCGTAGAGCATTCTAACCCATTAGTTCCCGCCCGAAAGAGTTGTTGTGACCAGTGTTGCCACATCTTCGGCATGAGAAAACGTCCCTCTTTATCTGAAAAGATCATTTCCTACCCAAAAACGTCTTTTTCAAATGTATGCACAAAGAATTGTTCTTATTAAACTTTTATTGTATGCAAAGGTACATATGTACGTAAGGTATAGATATTAAAACGTCATTTGCTCTGTCACATTTAAAATTCATTCTAAACTGGTTTGAGATCGTTAATATAAAAATCATTTTATTCATGCACTTGTGATCAGCTGATTAAGTCATCGATTTTGGCTATTTCTTTTTTGTTTATTTAATGTTTATTATTTTTCCATAAAAGCCTAGCTCATTATATAACAAACAAAATATAAATCCACATTTCAAACTATGTGCAAAAATTATAAGAAATCTGATTCAACTTTTTATTCAGATTCAATAATGTGGAAGTTTTAAGATGCCAAAGAATCGCGTTGATTTTTAATGTTTTTTTTTCTTGTAAACATTTGGTTAAGTGGTATGTTGTCGAAAATGCTAAATTACGTTCTGTTAAGAAGGAACTTAGCAATATTTCAGCCTTTTTACGTTCATTAAATTTTCAATAAGGGGCCCCATGCGACTAATTGTGTCATTTTCTTTATGCGCTGAAATAAGAGTTAAGTCACCTGTGTCCAAAGAAGCAGCTGCTACAAAAAACAAAGCTTGTAAAGATTTATTAAGAAAATAATTCAAAATCAGTTCTACTTACAAGATTTAGTAACAGAGAAATATTACTGGGAAGTTAAAAAACGTAATTTTTTACACAAAAAACGTCCAAACGTCAACAGGATACAAATAACGTCCAAATCACGTTAAAAACGTCAACCTGGCAACGCTGGTTGTGACCCCTACCTAAGAAACCCCTCAAAACCTAAATTTGGAATTTAGTTTGAGGAGTGATGTGTTTTAAAAAATTATTCTTCGGCAAATTTTACTAAGGCGTTTTGAGGCAAAAACTTCATATGACCAACGTAATATTCAGTAAAAAATTATATACAAAAGGATATGCCAGGAAGGAATAACAGCCAAACTTTAAATGAACCTGGGCTTTTTTCTACAAACAATTCTTAATTGAGTTTGGCTGCTATTCCTTCTTCGCTTCTTCCATTTCCAATTAACCTTGTTAGTTTTTAGATATGTTCAATTTTAGTTTATTTGTGCACAACCACTTTGCCACTTTTCCAGATTTTGCTAGCAAAAATTCTTCTGACTAAATCGTGTAACTTCTGACAGAAGAGAGTCACAGTTGCTCTCCCATTTCTGCTTTCATTTTCAAGTTAAGGAACGCTTTTCGGACTAAATCTGACTACTTATGTCTATATCTGACTATTTCTGGCAGATAACGAACACAATTAATGTTACTCCCACGCTATGTATACACGCGTTTGATCAAACTAAATAGCAAAACAATAACAATTGTCTACGTGAATGTGATTAGCGTAGTACTTTTCATTCCAATAATATATTTGTTTCTACAATTTCTTTCATCTTAATACGATGAATGAGAAAGAAACCATAAGTGATATTACCAGGGATGCGGCAATTGCCGACAGCTTTTTCACATTTCTTAATTTTGAGCAATAAAAAAGATAATGAAAGGTCGTTTTTTTTGCTTTGCCGCTCGTTTTTGTCTCAATAAAACATAAAAAGTGCTTATTTCGTACAACGTTTTAAAAAAGATTTTCTGAAGTTGCGGCGGTTGTGGGTTTTAGCGGGAGTGTCCCGTCCCGCCCGTAAAATTTTTAAAGACCTTCTCGATACCGCCCATCCCATATGTATGTGCATATGTATATACATATGTATGTATATGCATACAAAATATTCACTCTCCCATTCCTAAATCATAAAAGATCCTGCGACTGGGAATATATTCCCTTGCGCACAAGTTGCCCAATTGATTTAAAACTCAATGTGTTCTCGTCTTCTTAAGCGGTCTCGTCTTCTAAGTGCTCCAGTATTCATGTCATGCATACAAAACCTAAAATATCACCCACATACTTTATACTCTTATTGATTCGCTTTTTCTTTTCACTCATATTTTGAAATGCTCCATTAAATTCTCAACCACGTTTCCCTATTTCTATTTACATTCAGGTTAACGGCGGCGATGGCAGCGTCAAGAGTATCGTAAATAAACAATATAACACGCCGGTCGGCATTTACAGCGATGAATCTATTGCAGAAACCCTTTCAGCTCAGGCTGAAGTCCTGGCCGGCGGCGTTCTTGGGTGAGTACAAACAGTCCTTACAGCTGAAATACACACATGCGTACGCAAATCTGTTAGATCCGAAAATAGCGCGAAGGTACTATTGTTAAAGTAATTTTAAAATCAATAACCCTACTGTATAGCAAAGCAAGCAGTGAAACGAATGAAAAATTTCGAGTCAGTAGAAGGGAAATAAAATTAAAGTTGAGGGAAAGTATGAGGAATGATGTTGAAGTCATTTTTGGATTCTTCAAATTGTTTTAGCGGATTCCTGCGGTGATTTATTATTATTACTTCAACAATATTTTTAGAAAACGGTGGTAGCAACTAAAAGTCACTCAAGCTTGTTTACAACAACAAGGACAGTAAATTTTAAATGGAAAGCGCGTAAACTTCTGCTTTTACCTTTAAAGTATACATACCTTAGTAAACGAATTATATATGCATCACGCTTTTCCTCAATTTCTGTCTATTAAATAAGTGTAAAGTTTTTTGTGGTGTGCAATTATAATAGCACATGGTTTATAGGTATTTTCCATATATGTATGTATGTATTTCGTCGTTATTCTTGTATAATTTTAGCTACCGTTACAACAATCTGTGTTAGGTGAGGGAAAGCGGGAGACCAGGTTTAGAGTTGTGATCAAGTTAGAAGAGTAGAGGAGATTGGGATAACCTTTGCTGCGAGTGTTTATATATCGAGCTCAATTAGCCCATATGGTTTATAGATGCACATGAAGTCAACCACTCATATCACAGTATATAGTAGGAGTACTTTTGGGCAACACTTACTGTGGGGAATTTCGCCACATGATTAGAAAAAGTTCTGTTCAAAATGTAGGTTAAGTATAATATTTATGCTTAATTAAGAATAATATCAATAGTTAAGTACATAATTAACGCTTGTGTTTCTATAAACTGGCAAACTCAAATCGTAATTATAGCACTGAATGGAGTTTTCTTAAATGTAAGTTTAAAATTGAAAAAATATCCATTGTAAGATTATAGTTTTTTTGAAAAACGTAGAGTTTCTGCTCTGTTCGGTCACTATTACACAGTCATGACTTGTTCTACTCTGCCATAGTACGGTTGTTTCTCATTTTCATACCACAGAAATTTTGTATACAACTCTGAATCAACAAAATTCATGCTCCTTCTCGTTATCAACCCTGATCAGATTTTACCCCCGAGGAGTAGGGTAAAGGGTGAGCATGCGTCAATGGGGCACATTCGCCACCCATCGTTTTCTTCAAAGTTACTATTGCTATCGATCTTTGAAAATCGATAACTCGTGCTTCAGTCGGCCACATCTCTTCTTATTTACTCTGACAGTTCATCTTTGCAAGTGGTTGTAGATAGTCGCTTTTATCCACTTTTTTGCGTTGCTGGGAAAAGTTTTGTGGCTAAATATATTTCGTAATAATTTTGTGATTTGTCGTGTTATGAAATAGTTTTTTATTTGTGGAATACCGCTGATGTTGCTTTAAATGAAATCGATAGCTTGTTGCATTGTTTACGGCTCTTAAAAAAAAAGCGAGTTTCATAAAAGAGGTTAGACGTGGGACAGATCCACCAGACTCCAAGTGGGGTTGTTTCGCCGGCAAATGTGCCCCATGGGGTAGATGCGCCGCTGATGTATGTGCCCTATGATGATGATGTCCCCCTGGTGTTGCTGATGTTCTAGTAAAAGCTGCAGAAAACTTAACCCAGGATGCTTCTTTCAAACATCGTGTTTCAACCCGCCCTTACGAACACACTCCAAGCATTCTTACCCTAATATTTAAAAACCGCAAATTGCGAAGAGAGTGGCAGAGACTTCGTTATCCTCGTGTTATACAGGAACTAAATCCATGTAAGAAAGAATTAAGTTGCTTGTTTCAAGCAGAAAAAAGACACACGCCCTCGGTTCTTCAAAACTTGTCTGCTTCATGCCAGACAAATTTTTCTCTCTGGCGTACCATGAAGTATGAAAAGAAACCGGTGCTTCGAGAATCGCCTATCCGAACTCCTAATGGAAACTGGGCAAAGAGCGATGAAGATAAAGTAACAGATTTTGCTCAACATCTTTCAGACGTTTATAAACCCAATGAAAGCCCCACTCCTTCAAACATCTTAATTACTAATAGTAACTCAACCACTATTTCCCGTCGATTCAAGCTCAACGATTTAAGAAATACCAAAGCCAATGATATTCATACTAATAAAGCTCCTGGTTATGATAAGATCACAGGTGAAATGGTAAAAGAACTGCCTAAAATTTATATACGATACAGGCTAAAGATATACTACCCTATCCACCTTTAGTTCATACAAACGGGAAATATTTCCCGAACAACTGGAAACTATCTGAAATAATTATGTACATAAGCCAGGTAAAGATCGGACCATAGTAGGTTCATACAGGTCAACCAGTTTACTCTCTGTATTATCAAAAAATTTTGGAAAAACTACTCGCGAAAAAATTGAAACCCATGATAGTGCAAAACAATACCATACCTAAGCATTAGTTTGGGGTTCGGGAAAAGCCATAGGTACCATAGAGGAAGTACACCGAATAGTCTTATAAACTAGGGAATCCTTTTGCAGAAAAACATTACTTTATTATTATTATTATGCTCCTTATAAGAGAAAGTGTTGACTTAAGAAATTTGAATTCAATACAATATTAAAGTTTCTTATGTTCCGTTTTTTTGTCTTGACGTTTCCATCCCATCTCGATGGCGCAACTACCCCATGGGTGGGGCAGTTACACCATTTTGGGTCGTTTCAAAAATCATTAAACAACTTATAGACATTCCAAAAAGTACATATCTATTTTGTCTCATAGCCAATATACATATATACATATGAGTAGTCCACTTGCAAACAGCGTTATGTGATTTTATAATAGAAAGCCATAAATTTGAAAAAACGACTACGACAACAAGTAACATTTAAATAGAATCTTTTTTTTTTATTACCTGAAAATTTGGATAAAAAGCCTTATAAAATTGTAACATAACATAACATGACATAAGATAACATTAACAGTCTATACGACCTAAAGCAGTTGTCTACGATCATCAGAAGATGTATAGTTTTGAAAGTTTATAAATAAGTGTGATAGCGACTTTTGGAAGAAGAGGCAACATTTGATGCTATTTTTTATCAGAATATAAAAAGATTTTGCACTGTGTTGTTAATGGACATGAAACTACTATAAATACTGGTACGTAATCCTGCAAAAACTAAAAATCTAAAAAATTTACATAGCGCACTTTGCAAGTGGACTACTCATATGTATGTACATTAGACTGCATCACCAATAAAAGTTGCGTTTTCTCCGCCGGGATTACAAAAGTTATTATATTTTAAGACGTTCACCACAATATTTGGGAAAAATATTAAGATTTAAGTGAGCTGGACCGATTTGAAAACACCTCCAAAAATGGAGTTTTTTATGAATAAAAATAGTTTCGTAAAGAACTTTTTGAAAACACTCCCCTTAGATGACAAAACAGATTAAGCTTAAAAAATCTACATACAAATATTTAAAAATATTTTCAACGGAATCGTAAGAATGAGATTTTTGATGCTGTTTTTTTTTCCTTTTTTCAAAGATTGATTTACGAAAAACTTGAATAACTGGGCAAAACTATTCTGATTTAGACATATGGGATCTCAGTAGATAGGTATTTTAACACTGTTTCTATTTCTGTAAAAAAAAAAATCATTCGTGACCCAATTTTCTTTTTTTCAAATACCAACACATCTTAATTCAACTTTGAATGACGTTCATTCATCCTACCTTTCTCTTTCGTCCTTTGAATGAGTTTATTAGCAAAGAAATAAAAACGGGTGAGAATATACCTTTCCACCGACACCTCTTAAGTCTAAATCAGAATAATTTAGGCTCAGTTATTCAAGTTTTTCTTATACCAATCTTTGAAAAAAGTTAAAAAACAGCATCAAAAATCTCATTACGATTCCGTTCAATTTTTTTTTTAATTTTTAAAAAATATTTTTATGCAAATTTTTTAAGCTTAAATCGTTTTATCATTTGAGGGGATTTAAAAAAAAAAAGATTTTAAGAAACTATTTTTATTCATAAAAACCTCTATTTTGAAATTGGTCCAGATTTAAGTGATCTTAATATTTTTTCGAAATATTTTGGTAGACGTCTTAAAGTATAATAGATTTTATAATACCAATGGAAAAATAGTACCGTTTTTTTTTTGTATGGGGAGTGATGCAGTCTAATGTACATGCATCTGCTTTTGCTTAAGGTTATATTTTTGGTCTTTTTTCTATTTAGATCCCTACCACTACCGATAACAAAATCTATAAATATCGGTAACACAATCGATAAATATCGATAATAAAATCGATAAATATCGATAACAAAATCGATAAATATCGATGACACAGTCGATAAAAATATCGATAAGAAATCGATAACAAAATCGATAAGTATCTATAGCAAAATCGATAAATACCGACAACTAAATCGATAACAAAATCGATAAATATCGAAAACAAAATCAATAACAAAATTGATAAATATCGATAACAAAATCGATAAAAAATAGCTAAAAATATCGATTAAAAAATCGATAACAAATTGATAAAAATATCGATAAAAAGATCGATAAAAATATCAATTATTATATCGATAGGTTCCGAAAATCATCAAATAGCAAATTGTTAAGAATATCGATACAAATTTTGATAGAAAAATCGATAACAAAACCTATAAAAATATCGATTATTATATCGATAAGTCTCGAGAATCCCGAAAATCTCTAAATAAATAGTTCCTATATTGAGTCTCTGTGTCTCTCTCTATATCCTTTCCTCTTTAATTACCTTTATTTTATTCTTTCTTCCCCTATCTTCATCTTTACTTTTATCGGTATTCTCATCCTCCTCTTTGTTTTTACTTTTATGTTTATCATTTTCTTCATCTACATATTCCCCTTCACATTTGCTCTTATATATATAAGTAAGGTCTTTAATTTTACCTTGGTCTTCATTTTTGCCTTTATCTTTACGCATCTTTGTTTTTGTTTTTATTTTTACCTTTGCCTTTATCCTTTACTTTATCTATGTACGTAGTCACCTTTACTTTCATTCTTGTATTGGTCTTTTTCTAAGTGTTATTCTTTAACCTTTTATTAGCAAATTTTTGTTAAATTAATACCATATGCATACACACAAGAAGCACTTGTTTCATGCCCAACCGTTTCTGTTGCATTATTTCCGTTTCGCCATTTTCGTGTGCAATTTCCGTTGAATTTGCCAATTTACTCCCAACGAAGTTTCACTTCAATAAATGACCGTATGAAGATGAATATAAGATTTTAAATGATGTATATTTTGAGGTGACCAAACATTAAACAAACGAATTGATGGCAGGGATAAAATTGATGGTACAATTGTACTTTTTTGGTACATTTTGGACCCCAAAAGTACATTGATACTACATAGACATTTTTGGTACAATTTTTCAAAATACAGCACTGCATTACAATTATTTCGAAATAACACACTCTGCATACTTGGAAGTTTGAATTATTGTGGATAAAATAGTTACCGTTTTCTATCTCATGCAAGTAAATACGTGGAATTTATTAAAAACGAATGTCTTGCTAAAATCAACACACAGTTGCTGGTCATAAACTTTTTCAGTAAGTACTTGCGACTAGAGCGTAAAAGAAACATAGAGTAAAATTTAGAGGAAAAGAAAATTATCAGAAACAGCTATTGAACGCAAAACTAGTATTAAGGTGGAACTTACGCCATTTTGACTTTCTGATGGTTAACTTTTGGCGCGTTGGAAATTATCATAAAAACAAAAACAAAAGATTTTAATTATTTTACTTTATTTCACTAATTTATTTAGCATTCTTTCATGTAATCTTCCTCTTAAACACTTTGTTTACGTTTGAAATGGACACAAGTTTTTTTAACACCTGTCAATTGCTGCTAGTAAAATTTATACTTGCAACAATTTGCAGCCTCTATTGGGTTGTTACGCTCTCGAATTCGCCCTCTTGCAAATTTTTGGGGTTGTTGAACGAAATTCTGAGCATACGCTATTAAAGAGACAAAATAACGAGAGGGCAAAATTTGCAAAAGCTTGCAATGTTCGAAGCAGCTGTTCCATTTCACGGTTGCAATAGGTAGTCCATTTGGTAATTTATTATCCACTAGGTGCATTGCCCCCAATTTGGATTTTACTATTGAATACGTTTTTATAGGAAAAATGTTTTTTTACATATAAATAAATTATCTCGAAATTGAGTTATTTTTCTCAAAATTATTTGCGGTCCCACATCATGACGCATTCAAAAATAAGAGAATCTCACCAAACCTTGTTCAAAAAAAAAATAAGTAGATGTGGTTACAAATGTGCCTTTAAAATCATCCTATTTTCTTTTCAACTAACAACTGAAAAATTCGGTCAAAACATTTCAACATTTTATCTATTTCGGTATATTTTAGGGAAAAATATGGTACCATCGCAAAATTGTATACGGCAAACAGTTGACACACACTAAAATAAGAAAACTGGAGATGAATAGTAAATTAACTAAAAATAAACTGAACACAACCAGTGCATTTCACTGTATACTAGCAATAACTATAACATCTGCAATAAATAATTCAAATGGCCCTATTTTCTTTTGTTTCAGATAATTATGAATACGCGAACACTGCTATTAACTTGTTTTTTTTTCTATAAAAGTAATTTTTTTTGCAAATAATTTTTGCGAAAATTCGATTCCATTAAATGCAACTGTTTTTTTGTTCGAAAATTTTTCGATTAACTTGATGTTTGTCTTCATTTGTCAATTGTATTGAAAACTAAGGATTTTGATGTCTTTTTTAAACCATTCATATATACATAAATATCTCTTCCATCTTCGTTACGCCACGTTTTATATCATGTTTTGCTTATGTGTTTTAAATTTCAGCAAATAATTTTTATACAGAGAATTTTATCTAATTTAAATCATATAACTATGTATGTATGGTCTGTTAATTGCTGGTACTTTTTCTGATAATTTAGTACATTTTTGTTTGCCATTTGGTACAAAATTATAAACCTCATTTATTATCCCTGATTGATGGGCGTACTTTCGGCAGAGATTTAAAAAAAGTGGCGAATGCTCCCCCTTCTACCCTACTCAAAAAAGGTTTATTACTGTATATACTGTGCTTTATATGCCTGATATGCGAGATAGAGAGAGGGATATGCGGTAGGCCGATGAAGCGGTAGCGCATGATATGACCCTTTTATCATTTATTAATTGGGGGACTCCATTGGAGGAGTTATGCTCTAGCTGCGGTAGGCTGCTGTTCAATGAGCTGGGATTTATTCAGGGTTGCATTCATGCAGAGCGCCTGTGTGGCTTGCAAGCCGTAATTACTACCATCTCAAAAATTATTCCGGGAGTGGAGTGGGAGCGTTGCTTAAAGCACCGTGTGATCAGGGCTGCCAACTATACATAGCTATGAAGTGCCACATTGAGGATAAAAAAGTGCCAAAACGTGCCAAATTGAAAAAGTAAGAAAGTCTAAGTTCGGGCGGAGCCGAACATTAAATACCCGGCGCAATTTTTAAATATATGTTTTCCACCTTTCCGAAAGCTACCGCTACACGATAAGCCGGGGTGTATAAATTTTAAGTAAATTAGCGTCCTTAAATTCCGAAGTATTGCAGTTTCAAGCATTTCTGAAATATACCGTTATATGAAAAGCGGTCGTANCTTGAGTGCATTAGCTTTAGTAGTTACTAAAATATCGCACTTTTCGTATTTCTGAAAATTACCGTTATATGGGAGGTAGGCGTGGTTATTGTCCCATTTCGCCCATTTTCAATACCATCCGTCCTATGCCCAAAAGAAGTCCACGTACCAAGTTTCGTTAAGATATCTCAATTTTTACTTGAGTTATCGTGTGCACAGGCGGGCGGACGGACGGACAGACAGTCACCGCTTAATCGATTTCTCTTTTCATCATTTATGTATACATTTGTCTATATATATCTCGATTCGTTTTGCCTGTTACAAACAACCGTTATGTGAACAAAGTTATAATACCCTTGTGCACAAGTGCGCTCGGGTATAAAAATAAAAGTGCCAAAAAAGGTGTCATTCTTTTTAATTCTTCCCATTAGCATTAAAATTAGAAACATATTCCTAAAACAAAAATCCAATGCCAAAGTAAGATAAACCAGTTGTATACACTATAGAAACTAGAAAATTTTAGTTGAGACAAAGAAGTACACGAAAATGATTTCACAAAAATGTATTGAAATGTTGCTATTTTTCAAAAGTGCCATTTTGGCACTTTGTGCCAAATTGAACAATTAAACGCCATTTGAAGTAAAATAGAGCCAAAAATGGCACGGTTTAAGCTAAGTTGTCAGCCCTACGTGTGATAGTCAAAGTGGTTAGCGTTGACCGTGGCTGGAAATGCCAGCGAGTTATCACTTCACTAAGATCAGCGACAAGAGGTATGAGAATTACACAAAAAATGCATATCCACTTAAGAAAGAGCGAATCGCTTTTAAACACAAGTGCGTGTGTTTTTTCGCTGCACTTGGTTTAGTGCGGGAGTGCAATAGATGTGTGTCTGAAAGTTCGCTGCTCTTTCCCTGCAAAAATCGCGACTACTCCATGCATGCATGTAAAAAGTACTCGCTAAGGGCCAAGGAGTACTCCAAAATTAACCACAATTCATATAAAAAATGCGGTCCAATTTACATTGCGTTGTCCTAGGGCAGGACCACCCAGCAAACAATTAGGTTTGATATACATTTGAGAATGATTTGAAATCAAAGCCTTTATCAAATGTCAAATGAAAATGATTTGCTATTGATTTGAAAATTACAGCTTTCTCAATAAAACGGGGAGTTTGATCTCCATTTGAGAATATGGTTAACTCTCAAATCAATTTCAAAGGTTATTTATCAAATGTACTTCAAATTTGGAAATAAAGTTTATAATAGGAAATGTATATTTCATATTTATTTTATCTTCGCAATGTACATATGTATCTAATTACATTAAACAAGCAATTCTTGTATACATGTATATAAATCGTCGTTTAAAGTACAAAACCGCGTATCGTCATTCTGCAAAATCGCGTAACTGACATTGGCTGCCAAAAATTGGATTTGCTCACACAAGCTCTTGGCTCAATCCTTATCCATTCGTCCTGAAATATACTAGCCAGAAATGCGATTTCTTTATAAAAAAAGAGAACCATTTTGAAATATGAGTGTTTTTACTCTCTAAAAAATAATTTATGCAACCTCACATACGCGGTTTTGCATTTTCTTGATACGCGGTTTTGCATTTTGTTGATACGCGGTTTTGTACTTTAAACGACGATATATATATCCATAGGGTTCTCGGAAACAGCTCTAACGATTTTGATGAAATTTTGTACACCGATACTGTTTTGGATTGTAAGGTTATCTGAATAGGCATTATCTCCGAGAAGACTCTTATAAGGTTGCCACCTATTCGAAATTAGTTACAAATTAATTAAAACATCATAATATGGATGTCAAATGGAAGGTATTTGAAAGATCCCTAATTAAAAAATATTTTTAGTAAGGTTGCCACCTATTTTGAATCGCATATTTATTTAATTTTTTGTTTAGAGAAAAAGGTAAAATATTACTATTCATGGGTACAAAGAGAAGGTTCTTAAACAAAGCTTTCCCTATACACAAAATGTTATGTCTTAGGATAATAGTGTAAGGTTGCCACTTATTTTCGATTCTACATAATTTATCTAAAACATCGCAATATGGATATCAAATGAAAGGTTTGTTGAGAACTTTGGTCAGGAAATATTTTCCATCAGGGTTGCCACGCTTCCTTGTAATACAAATTTTTATTTTGTTAATCTCAATCAACATTTTTTTTATGTATACATATTACATATACGCTCATACCATTAATTCCAGCGAATTTCGGAATAGGGTTGAAACCTAAATTTTACAGTAAAGCTGGGATCCCACGATTGCCGCAATACACCAATTATTGCCTCATTTTATGCCCCAATCGTGTGATTTCACAATACATTGACTCATGCGGCAATAGAGGCCGATATTGTGCTTGCTGTGCCCAGTCAAATACGGCCCGTGTGCGGCAATCGTGTGATAGCTCGATTGGCAATCATGGGGCAATGAAAATTTCAAAATTGCGGCAATATTTATTGTATTCTTGTGCGGCAATTGAAGTGAACAATAC
>NW_016157161.1:380794-398420 GCF_001687245.7 Rhagoletis zephyria | reverse complement strand
AAAAAAACTATACAATCAAACTTCTAAATAAATGCGTGAGTTTTCGTTGGGCACAAGTTTTTGCTTCTTTGCTTTCAAACAACAACAAATTTGCACAAAATGAGCCCGCAATATACAAAGCAGATGCAATTAATTTATTTTTTTTTAATAAGAATACGCCATTTTTACACAACAGAGAAAAAAAACAGAATTTAGAGGTCAGCGCAACACTTTATGGTCACAATTGCCGCATGCTCGAACAATCGTGTGATAAGTTTGGGGCAATTATTGTCACTATATTGCTTTTCGCCAACTTACGGCAATCAGAATTGTATAAAAAGAGGCAACCGTGTGACTGTACAGAATTTCATTGGGACAATTTTTTTATTGTGCTCCAATACAGCACAATAAAAATTGTTCCAGATTGGTCCATTTGCGGCAATCGTGGGATCTCAGCTTAAGGTATTTACTTAATAGATATGGAAATCCTATTTTTTTTGTTTATTTCCAAAATATTTTTTTAAAGCTATCCAAATCTTCAAAACTTTAAAAAGTATATGCACTCCGGGCAGAGCTCGGTCAACCTGGTACTGTACATAAAAAAGAAACAATTAAGATAAAGTAATTTATAATAAATTCGTCTTGAAGGGCTGCAGCTTTTTCAATCCGCGCAAACATCAAATCCACTATTTGTGGGCTTTATCTTTGAAATTTTTTCTATTCATTGTTTTTTTTTCAATTGATCTTAATTTTATTCCTACAATTTTTGATTTAACTGCGCATTTTTATAACGTTTGATACTTGACATCTTTCTTCAAATCAACCTCAAATGAATTTCAAATGTAAAATTTAAACCTCGTTTTCAATTTGAGAATCATTTGAGAAAAACAGTTGATATCAAATTGAGAAATACATTTTTCTCAAACGTTTGAAACTGTGTTTGCTGGGCATATACTCCATCTTCGCATTACATCAGAGGAGCACAAAGCTACTCCAAAATTTAAAAAATGGCATTGTTGATATATTTTTTTTCTTTAAGACGCTTTTATTACAACAAACATCTCTACATGTTCAACAACACCCAGACATGCAAATGTCCTTTAAATCAGGGTTGCCGTTTTTGGCTTTTCCTACCAAAATTGGTAGGTTTTTTCTCGTTGGTAGGATGGTAGGACGCTTCAAATTTTTGTAGGCTTCTTTGCTCATAAAACAGAAAACATCTCTGGCTTGTTGTAATGTGTCACTTTGTCAGCACTGTAAGTAGGCTTGCCGAATTTTGACAATATCAAATTTATCCTCATTCATTTAAAAACCTTGTTGCTTACTGGTATAGACAGATTTTTGCCAATTACCTTGGGCAATTCTCTGAACTCTGTATTCGTATAAAAAGTCTTATCCACTGCGTATCTAAATATTAAGTGATTGAATTGATGCATGTAAAAGAAGGTTTATAAATGGGGTATTTTTCTTTGAAATGCAGTAGCGAATCGATAATAGTTTCAACAATGACAAAGCTGTTAAAATATTTTAAATGGCAATAGAAGAGCGATTCAAAAAAGAAAACCACTCAGTAAATCAGAGAATCTCGAAGTTTTTAACTGCAACTCGAAGAAATTAATGTCAAACACGCAGCGCGCAGATTTTGTTCCAAGTCCGGAGGCTCCTAGACCCGGACATTTGGTAAGCCTAACCGTAAGGTTTATTATACCTTCTTAATGTATATATCGTTACCTAAAGGCGAAAAAGGGCCAAGTGCATTTTTTTTTAATTGTTCAGGGGAGATGAAAAATCTATGTAGTTTTGCATTATCTGTCACTCTGCATAAAAAACTAAACTGAAAAAAAGTGGACTTGGCACCTTTTAACCTTTAGGTAGCAATATGTCTATGTACATACTTCATAATATACATATTTATGTATGTATGCAAATGAGCTATAAAAAAATCTATGACGGAATTTGATTTTCCGCTACGATTTTTCACGTCATTTACTCCGAAGGCTTTATTAAAACTGTAAACTGCAATTTTTTTGCCACGTTATCGGTTTTTCGCCATTTACTCGAAACTTTGAGGGTTTAGAAGTCAAACGGACCGGTAGGAACGGAAACGGTAAGTGTATGGTTATAAGCACACACCACTTTTTGGTGTGTGCTATATGTATATAATAGCTATTATTCTGATCTTTTCGTTTACTGGATATCTTATTTTAAGTATAAAAACCAGAAAAAGTAAATGCATTTAATGGGTGGAAAGAAGCCATTTTGGTAGGTTTTTGCACCCGCTCTTGGTAGAAATGAAAGTTTTTCACTGGCAACCCTGTTTTAAATGCTCAACTTCAATCACATTTCGGTAAAAGACGAGCAGTGATCAGGTAACAGTAAGCTGGTGCAGAGACACGAGTTGTTTCGCATGACAGAGGAACACTTTTGTAAGTAATCCAATATACCACAAATAGACTACATAATCCAACGATTTTTGCAGGGTTGCTTATGCTGGAAATGCATAAGTCGTTAAACACAGCAGTACATTCAATAGTTAATAATTATGTGTGCATAAGAGGTTATTCGGCTTCCGATTGCTGCAGTGTCATAAATTCTCAACAAAAAAGTACAATACCAAATGGGTGTTAAAACGTAAATATGTAGAAGCTATTTTCATACTAAACCCCGTTTTATTAAAGGAATTGTTTAACGCTCGGATTTTTTCAATTTAACGATGAAACCAAATGCGATATCTCCGGGCCAATTGAATTGTATATGTCAATTAATAAGTGTGCATTTGGTTGGTATAACTGTAAGGGTGATAAAATTCCTAGAAAATTTATTTAGCGAAGTTAAAAATGTACCGAAAATCATATTTATGTACGGATTGTACTTTCAAATTATAAAAGGGCTGGAAAATGTACAACTGTAACTACTTTTCCATCACTGACAATAACCACGCCCACCTCCCATATAACGGTAGTTTTCAGAAATACGAAAACTGTGATATTTTAGTAACTACTGAAGCTTAACTTAAGGTATGTCGAAAAAAGCTTGATGCAAAAGAAAAATCAAGTCAAACAATTTATTTTCTGGTTCAAAGAAGTTCATAATACTAGTAGCAGAAATAAAAGAAGCGCCTTATTTCGACCAGTTTTATCTATATTCCTTTTGTTTATTCATTATTTAATTTTTTTTTACAAAAGTCTACCTCATATTACATATAATTAAATGAGTATTTCTCTGACATCAAGATTTTTTAAAAATACTTTATAATTTTAAAGATATGATTACTTCCAAAACTTATTTAAAAATATCTGTTTAATGTAAAGCAAACATATGGGCACCAAATGAAATATTTTTTTTGGGTTCGCAAGGACGAATAAGAATTGAAAATGTCCCTTTAATATATTTTATTTTTTTAAAGTAACAAAGTTAGTCCTTAACATATATTTTTTTTAAATAAGAACTGCAAAATTCCAAAGATATCCAAGGAAAAAATTATAAAAGGGCATTTTCAATACCTACTCGCCCCTTACGCACCAAAAAATTTAATCTGTTTTAACTTTACAGAATCTTCTCTTTAATGATGCCCATACTAGTTTTTTAAGTATATTGCACTGAATTTTATGAATCATTTTTTGAATTACTCATACCTTTTAAATTCCAAAGTTCTTTTAAAAAATCCTGACGTCAGAAAATTTAAGAACGCAATTTTACTGTATTTGGCCCTTGGTTTCGCGAATATATTGTTTTTTTTTTTTGTGTGTAAAATTGCCTGTCGCACGGTTTTATGTGTATGTATAATTAGCTAGACATATATACAAAAAAAAATAAATATTAAATAAACAAAAGAAATATAGCGAAAACTGGTCAACATAAGGCATTCTATTTTTGCCACCATTGAAAATTACAAATCCCGAAAATCCCGGGATTCTTGGCAAATAATCCCGAGATTTTCGCGACTTGAAAAGTCCGGGATCCCGGGATTAACATCCCTACTAACTAATCCCATATCCCATATAACTTAGAGAAATACGATATCTTCGATAAATCAGTAACTACTGAAGCTAATTTATTCAAACTTGATGGTCGAAATAATTTCTTAGCAGAAAATACGTTTAAAACAAACTTTTACACTTATGTGTATCTCGGCAACATTTCCATAAATTTGTACCAAACTGGTATAATTATTGTACTTTTCAGATAAAAACAAGACGTTGAAAATTCTTAAAATCGGACTTAGTTACGCCCGCTTTTCATATAACGGTATATTTCAGAAATGCTGAAGCTAATTTACTAAAAATTTGGAGGTACTCTAAACAATACCTTGAACAGAAGTAACATTATTATGGAATGTGAAAAATAGGCATGATACCGCCAACTTATTACTATATACATAAGTTTATCTCTTTAAGTCTATCTGAACATATTATCGAATATGTTTGAAATAGGGGTAAACCCGTCAGTGCTTACCACAAAGTGGAAGTTTTCGGAAAGTTGAAAAACCTATATTTAGTACGTGCGCCGGGTATTTAATGTTCGGCTTCGTCCGAACTTAGACTTTTTAATTGTTATGGCTACACCCATTTTCCAAAAACTCATAAAAATTTATATTTTTCCCCAAGAGATCATTGTAAATATAGAATTTGAGTGAATAAGCGTCAGTAGTTACTAAACTATCGCAGTTTTCGTATTTCTGAAAACTACCGTTAAATGGGAGGTAGGCGTGGTTATTGTTCGATTTTACCGATTTTCAATACCGATCGTCCTACGCTCAAAAGATATACAGGTACCCAGTTTCGTTAAGATATCTCAAGTTTTACTAGAATTATCGTTCGAACAGACGGACCGACGGACAGACAGACAGTCACGGCTTAATCGCTTCCTTTTTTACGTCACTGTTGGCCTCCTCCGGCTCTACCTCCGTGATCAGGTTCTTCGCTACGATTACATCGTTGCTGTATATTTTAATTTTGGCCATGTCGCAGCCGTAACGTATAAAAGCGCAAACAGTCAACGACGTAGCGTAGACGTAGGTTGACGCAGACACGACCTATCTTATGGGCTTCGCGTGTTAAGGAAAACTCACCACCGCATGGCGGTGACGTTGCCGTTGCTTCTCTCTTTCTCTATCAACACTAAATTTAATATGCTGCTACGTACGTCAACCTACGTTTACGCTACGTCGTTGACTAACTGACCTTTAACTCCGCTCTTTTGCTCCAGCAACTCTATGGATTCCTTATTAAGAAGCAGGACAATCTGCATCATCGCTTTCGGTAATTTGTACCACCTTCCAATTCCTGGTAGGTAGCTCCGGATTGTAGAGGCTTATGGTTTGCAGTCGCACAGGTAGGTCCTTGAAGTCGACCGCCCTGAGCTTCGCACCAGGGTAGACTTCTCCAATGCCTGTCTTCTTGTAGATCTCCGCTGATCTAGCATCCTCGCATGCTATAAACCGGGTGTTATTTTAGAACCACCCCGCTCCCTTGCAGGTTGGCGGAGGTCCCGTATTCTCCAACATTATGGTAAAAACAATGTCGGCCATGGCAGAATTAACCTACTTCTATTGCTGCCTCAGGGCGAGGCTGTCTTCAGTACTCTCGTCAATGACGCCAAGCAGGATCTGCTACTTGGCTACTTCAGCAAAAGAAGACCCCTGCGTTCTGACCCTCTTTGCATTGTTGGGCGTACTTTCCCTCGATCTATTGCGCTTACTGGAGGGCGCATGCGGCTGCTCCAGCTTGCAATAGTCGGACAGGACTGCCTTTGCCCAGCCGATTTCTATGAGGATCTCCTTCACATGCTCTTACTTTGCCTTGCTACACAGGTCAGGCGTTATTGTGAACCTTTGCAGGATTCGTGCAGCCAGCTTTCTCTGTCGATAGCCCGATGCAGCTCGCTCTGGCCTCTGGTCAGGCCTCGTGAAGGCAGTGGGTGTCGCGGAAGGGCAGTCTGCATGCCAGGTTGGCATCCACTGGTGCCAGAAGTTTCCCGGGGTGGACTCCTTTGAGCATCCCCACCGCCGCTTTCCTTCACTATTGCAAGAGCTTGGCCCGGTTTCACCCTTGGCCTTGGTTTCCCGCTATTTGTCACCGCACTACGGCTGGTGGAGGTACTCTTCATCGCTTGAGTCCCTTCTTTAGTGGGCCGAAACCCTTCCGACGCCTTAAGGGGGCCGGTCCCTTTATAATTTGTTTTGGTTTTTGTTGTTGCTGTTTTTGTTGTTAATGTTTCCTGTTTTTTATAATTGTCCATACTTGTTCCTACAGGATGCGGAGAAAGGGGTTCGTCCACCCGGGCAGAGATCCAAGATGCCCAGGTAAGGCCTACTTACATCCTGGGTGTGGCCGCCTCCCAGAGGGCTCCGTTCGCGACTGGGCTATTTAGGGGCCCCCAGCCTGGCTGATCCTCGGTACGGTGCGCGTGACGCCTTTATCCAGCCCCTTCAGACCTCCAAGCCACGATCAAAAACCATTTCCATATGACTTAGCTATTAGGGAGTTTAGCACATAGTACCTGAGCTGAGCACTATTCTGACATCGCACAGAATCCTCTGTAGTGCCCATTTCCAGTCAGCACCCTCGTGGAGGGTTCAGCCGGAGGATTTTTGCCGATCTTTTTAAAACTGAAAACTAATATAATGCCTTCAGAGTAATAACAAATAACACAAATCACTTACATCACTTACTCATACTTTTAAAAATTATTGTATTAACACATTTCCCAATAGGACTGCGCAACTAATAAATTTATTGTAACTGATATTAATTGATTAATCGCACAATCCACTTTTAAGCGCTCGGCGCTAAAAATAAAATAAAAGCTATAATGAGGCGAGATCAGCTCTTTCCACAAATGAAATTGCAAATTTCACATTCAGCGGTCACAAATGGTGGTTTTGTAATAGTGGCGTTCCAGCAGCAGTACGATTTGCAGGTTTTGTAGGATTTAGTCCGAAAAGCATTCCAGCAGATAAATTTCCAGTAATTTCATGTAACTGAGAGCAATTTTTTTGATTTTATTTTGTTATTTATGGCCTTATAACAATTATATTCAAACATTTTTTTGAGCTTGAGGACGTTTTAATGAAAAGCTATTGTGGAAAAGCAACAATAATTTGAAAAAATTGTAGAAGTGATAGCTATTTCGGATATCACCACATTTCCCTATCAGACTTCTTCAGCGGTATTCGAACCGACGACCCCAGCTGACTCAGTCAGTTGCCTACGCACTGTGCTAAGTTCGCCTTAATTATTGTTGCTTTTTCCACTTTTTCATTTGTTAAGCAAACTACAATCAAGCGCAGCTGTTCCAGTGCTGTTTAAATTTTATCATGTGGTTGTTGGTTTTGTTAATAATTCTATTTATAGAGTGTTTAACTTTTAGGTGTGCTCGTCCTTAAGTTATTTGTTTTTTTTTATTATTTATGGCCTTATAACAATTATATTCAACAATTTCGTGAGAGTAAAATATGCTTATTCTCAGTATGAAGTAACAGGATTTAGTCCGAAGTTTTTCTTCCTGAAAATTTATGAAAACTGTAGAACTAAGAGCAGTGTTGCATTCGTAAACAACATGCGAAAGAGCTGATGCAATTTATAAGAAATATTTTTAGCAGTATAGAACCCAATTGTACCAAAATAACGAAATCTTTTGAGAACTAAAATGTTGTGTGGAAGAATTTTTGTCTGAATAAATAATCTGTAAACAAACATCTGACATTTATATAGCTGTAGGAAAAATGGTTTTATGCGTTCCAGCAGTTTTTCTCAGTTCTTTGACCGTTGCTCTCTTTTGTGAGAGATATTTTGCTTTTTGACAGTTCTACAGGTTTTAGTCCAAAAATCGCTGGAACGCACCTATTCGCAAATTGACTCGAACTCATTACCTACTTATGATGTGTTTCGACGCATTTACATGATAGCGCACAAAAAATTTAATTAAAGGGAAAAAATCGCCAAAGGCGATTTCCTGAATTTTTACGCGCAAATATCCAAAAAAAATTGCCACCTGCTGTGAATACTCAGGCGCAATGTTATCTGCAACAAAATGCAAATTTATGCATATTTGTCGCAAAATAAACTGAAATTGTACAGTCTCAGCTAATAAAATCCATATACAAGAAGTGGACAATTTAAAAGTTCTTGATGTAATTTTCAGTAATAAATATAGGTGGAATAAACATAAAGAATACCTCAACACAACACTCACAAATAAATTAGCTGTTATAAAATGCTTATCAAGCAATAAATTCAACTGTTCTTCCCTTTCCTTACTTCATTTAGTAAAAACCCTTGTCATATCCAAATTAAATTACGGCCTACATATTTTCGGTTTCTGCTCCAAATCCCTCCTCGGTAAACTTAAAACCGCCCTTAATGCAGAAATAAGATTCGCCATTGGAGCATTTCGATCCTCCCCAATAAACAATATGTTTTTTGAAGCTAGCATTCTTACTTTCGAAAACAATAGACAGCTAGAGCTTAATAAACTATCCAAGTCAATACTCCACAGTCGAGACACGTCACTTTTTCACATAATTAACAAACTTCACAAAAACAAAAGATCCCATCAACACTACTAAGAATTATAAAAAACTGCTCCCAGCTCGAAATTGCCAACTCCCCAATCAAACTAACCTCCAAACGATCTGTCCCCCCTCCATGGCTTCTAAAATCGGAATCAATTAACCTCGCCCTGCACAATCACGCGAAATCGACCACACCGCCCCTGCAGTTCCGTCCACTTTTCCTTGACCTAAAACAACAATATACTCTCCACTCTTTCATCTATACTGATGGTTCAAAATCAAGTGGGTTTGCTTCCTACAGTGTAACCGATGAGAATCACATTATCAAGTTAGGTCTACTTCCTGAATATAGCTCTGTTTTTTTCGGCTGAAATAGTCGCTATCCATGAATCAACCAAGTATGCAATAAGCAGTCAAGGAAAATTTGCCATATGTACAGATTCCTTATCTTCCCTTAAAGCCATATCAAACATACAAAATAGTAACTTTTACTGCACGGAAATAAGAATTGACACATTTCCAAGGATAACCCTCATCTGGATTCCAGGTCATGTACAAATAATTGGCAGCGAAACAGCAGATAGCGCAGCCAAACTCGCAAACTCTACTCCACTAATATCAACACCCAACCATAACTTCTCTGACATTAAACACTATCTCAAATCTATACAAAAACAAGTAAACAAAGGAAACTGGAACCTCACATCAAACTGGTACAGAGCCATCAACACCAATCGCACTTCACTTGTCGATTATCTAAGTCACATTCCCGAAACGATAAGTAGATTAGACTGTACAAAATTAATAAGATTGCGAATAGGACATTCGAAGTTGTCCCACGGCCACCTAATGGGTCTCGAGAACCCATCCCCTTGCGATTGCATACTCGACCCCACAGCTAATATCATCTTACACCACTTATGCGACTGCCCTAAACTANGCGATAAGCAGATTAGACTGTACAAAATTAATAAGATTGCGAATAGGACATTCGAAGTTGTCCCACGGCCACCTGATGGGTCTCGAGAACCCATCCTTGCGATTGCATACTCGACGCCACATCACGACGAATATCATCTTACACCACTTATGCGACTGCCCTAAACTAAGTGCCTCCCGATACCTTTCATTCCAAAATACCAACCCATTATCCCTACTATCCAACCCCACGCTTACCAATATTGAAAACATTTTAACATTTTTAAAATTGGCCAGACTTTATTATTTGATATAGTTCTTTCACATAAGCTTTATATGTACGAAAGCATTTAAATTAACATTATATTGATAAACACACCTATATAAATAGGCATTCTATCACCACTCAAGCAGTTGAAGGCCATTGCTGCTGTTACTGCTTTCCTTTTTGCAATTAGATATAAACTTAGTTTATACTGTAATCTTCTCAAATAAATAAAATAAATTGCCAAATTGGCGCTAAATCGCCCAACCTGGACACTATGATCCCTGGTATTTTCTGCTAAAAAATGGTGTCCGATTTTAAAAATTTTCAGCCGTTTGGAATGTTTTACCAAGGCAAATAACTGTGCCAAATTTGGGAGAAATTGGTGGTGCCTTTACCGAGTAATCATATGTGGTCGTGGCTGCGACTATTTGGCAAAAATTCATAATATTTTTATTTTTCCCCAAGAGATATAAATTTTGAATAAATTAGGTTCAGTAATCACTAAAATATCGCAGTTTTCGTATATCTGAAAACTACCTTATATCGGGAGTAGCCGTGGTTATTGTCAAAAGAAGTACAGTTACCAAGTTTCTTTAAGATATCTGAATTTTTACTCGAGTTATCATGCGCACAGACGGACGGACGGGACGGCTTCATCGATTTCTTTTTGCATTCTGAGCATTTATGTATAAATCTGTCTATATCTATCTCGATTCGATTTGGCTGTTGCAAACAACCGTTATGTGAACGTTACTGATTCACATATAATTCTTTTACTAAGGTACGTTTAATTTTATTTCACATTGCACGTAACAAAATGCCTTTGTTCGGTTGCGGATTTGAGGCATGATGAGATGGGAACTGTTTGGTGGGAGGTGAAAGTCGAGGTTTAGAAGCGCACGAATGTTTGAAAATTGTATCATGCTCGTCTTTTCAGACTTTGTTGGGCAACTAATTTTCATTACGGTTGGCTGAGGCGACCTCCTGATGTGTAACCACCGCCCCTTGTAGAAAACTCTTAGCTTGCATTGAAACTTGCACATAGATAATATAGTCTATTATTAATTGAGTACTTAAATAAAATTAAACTTTTTTCAGTGTCAACTTCAAGAAAAACGAAAAGGAATATCAGCCCGACAAGTCAGAGGTATTGAAGTTCTTACGCGAAGAAGAAACTGGACAATCGACTCCAGGTAATGAAATATACTCATGTTATTATGCCTTAGCTCAAATACTGTACACGATAAATAATGGCGAGAATCTATTTACAGCAGACAGTATTTTTGAGTAAATAAAAAGGTTGTTTTTAAGGCATTTAAGGAACTTCTATAAAAATTCACAGAATAAGCACTTGATGAAGGAAATTAGCAAATGAGATGTCAAATTTCTAGAAGCGTAGATCTGGCAGCATTAATTTTTAAAAATTTATTTACTTGACCTTGAAAGGTGTTTACTCTTGAACCTGAGTAGTTCCAACGTAGCTATATAGCGTTTGTTTTTGGTCGATATAAACATATTTATATTAATTTACATTACTAATATAATCTAATACACATAGGTATCTGATTACGTTTATAAGTCAGTTATGTTTATGCATTTTTTGTTAGTTGGGTATATGAAAGTAAGCAAAAAATCGCAATTGCTAATTTGTCGGCAAGTGTTTCACTAACATCTGCTGTGCACTTATTTGTTGCATTTTGTTAACAAAGTGTATGTGTTCTTCTAAATCTTTTCGTTACATGTTTATACTTTCATAAACTTTGGCATCAAACTTCTCAACAACTCATCTTCGCATATATCTGGCTTACAAACACCTTTAACTCCACAACTATACACAAAAACCTGAAATTACACAGCCTTCCAACAAGATTACCAACACCAGCACCAAAACCACCACCAACACTTACACCATCAGCAACAACAACCTCAACAACAACAGCAACAACAACAGCACTATCAGCCATCTGCTACAAGGCATGTAAGCGCTCCGGTAAATTCCTCAAAGCCTCCAAGTACCGGCGGATTGCCGACCGGCCAGAACATTTGCCATGAGTGTGAACGCCTCATAACGTAAGTCACAGTTCAACTTTTCAATGCACTAAATTAACTATATAATAACGTTCGAAGCAACTGAAAAAAAACCATTTGCTGTAATTTTTGGATAATGTTAAAATGTTTTTATGAACTTTTATTTCTTTCTTTGCCAGTTGAGGGTCCTTTAGATTCTGATTGGTCCCAATTTTGAAACTATTTACAAAAGAAAATCGTTTATGAAAAGGTTGTATGACGATTCTTTTCTCTACCTGTACTAGGATAGTTAATTCCACCGCATCAATGTTGAAGCGAATTTACTGAAATTTTGCGTTGCCCACAATAGCGTTGGCATCGAGGTGAATTTATACAGGGTGGTAATTCTAGAATTCGCCGCGGCCCTTCTGAATGTCAAAATCATGTGTTTGTTGTACTTTTTGTGGACGTTTTTTTCCATTGTGTGTATAATTTGTTGTTGTAATTTTTTTTTTGCTCAGCCGATACCACCTTGTAAAAATTCGCCTTGGTTGGCATATAAATAAAAGCAATTAAATATACATACATCCTTTGAGCAACGATTTGTACCGAAAATTTTCTATATGTCGTTACCTTAATTCGCAAAGGCCCTACCTGTGTTTTTCCAGGATTTGGTAGGATGTATTCAAGTAAACTTTCAATAGAAATTTTGAAGTGTTAGTACTAAACACAACGGAGTTACATGCCACTTTTAAAAAGCCCTACCTATTTTCGATACACATTTATAATGTTTTCTGCTTCTCCTGTAAAATAAAAAAACTGTTGGTTAGGGCCTTTGTGTACTAAGGTGACGATATGTAAAGTATATCAGAAATTGGCCATTCTTGCTATCAATTTTCATTAAAACGTATTATATGTATAAAAAGAAAGTTGCTTCCTACGTTTGTTCAACTCGTCCACTAATGCATGTACATATGTATATAGATATCGATGGTCCTCTGCCATAACGGTACAGTTCGAAATTTCATGTTGATAAATAACCATATTTTCCTGTTCACAATCGACATAGGCTTACCTGCTATTAATCCGACAGGAGACGCAATTGTTGGATTTGTCAGAAAGTAGGCAACACTAACTACTGTCGATCAGTTAGTAATGCTTTTGTAGGAAAATTAATATTTTTTTCCTTTTATGCCGTTATTCAATAATACTTATGGACTTATTTTCGCTTGACGACTTAGATACTTATTTCGTCTTTTTCAGTCTTTGCAAAGCAGTCACAATTTGAAAGCTTAAAACTTTTCCCTACAAAAAGACTTCAAGACACATTATTGCTAAATTATTAAACGCAAAGGCTTTAATTAGCTCTACTGAAATAAATTAAATTTTGAGTTAACAGAGGACCATCGATATCAAAATATCTGGCAACAGGTTCTACCTACATATAGAAATTTGTCGTGTTTTCGACTTTTCCTGCATGGATGTTTTTATGAGTGTATGTGCGCACATTAGCATGTTTGTATAGAAGTCGTATGAGAACTTTGTACATTCGACCCACTTTGTATTTTCGTGGGAATAAATAATGTAGTTAAAATACAAACAAGTTCATGGGACTATTAGAATTAGGAAATTAGGGGCGAAAGGATTACGTATCTTCGGAAAAGGGGATTAACCAATATACGAAACAGATATCCACTTTATTACAAACAAATTTTGTTTGATCTAATTGCTGATTAACATCATTTTCGAAAACAGAACCACCGTCTCCCGCGAATTTCTATTGGACCCAGAGCCACGCCATCGGCGGCAATGAACGCCGTACACCGCTATCTCACCAACAACATCCACAGCAAAACCAACCGCTCGATAAACCAGTGGAAATAAAATCCAAGCAACCCACCTTGGCCTCGAATGCTTCACCAAAACCTGGTCTGCCTCAATCGGCCAAAGCAAATCCGACTTCGGCAGCGCCACCGGCCGAATCTGTCGATCCGCGTGTCATTATTATGCCCGTGTGTCCGGCCTTGCAAACCCCGGAATATAAAGCGGAAATGGAAGCGGCAACGGCTGCACTGCAGCACGATGATGGCCCGCGGCCATTGTCCGCCAGCGGACATCCGGCGTGCGCACTGTGCGGCGTCGGTATTGTGTAAGCGCTTCGTGTATATTGAAGTTTGTATATCTATGTATATGCATGTACATAACGTCTGTGATACTTCAAAATGTTCTATGTTAATTATTACTTCTTGTGCTGGAGTTGATTTGTTAACTTTACTTTAACACGTCTATTAATTGTTCAACATCATGAGGCGAAAGCGGATAGATTGGTCTTCGTGAATGAATGTAGAGAGATTTACAGATGCGTTTATATACAGGCAATCGATCATTTAAGCTCAAGAAGTAATACTTGACATGGAACATTTTACAGTATTAACGACGATGTATTACATAGTACGTGAAGTGTGTTGGTACGAAAGAACGTTGAACGAAAACCCAGTAGTGGCGATAACTGAATGGATGTGTGGGTTTAAAAAATATCATTTGAATTTTGTAGACCATTTTCGACACACTGTGATGAGGCAGTACACTTTCGAACTAATTAAGAGCAAATCATTAAGAGCCAAATTCACAGTGCGTAGTTAACTCAGAATCGGCAGTTAACTACAGATTTTTGTACTAACGCATAGTGCCTAAATACATACCATCTCCTCGATCAACCCGTGAATAGCTGCATGTGCAAAAAATTCAGAACTTATTAAAGTAATAACTTGATGACACCTCAAAGCATGTTCGGCCTAGTCTGACGCTACCTCCGGACGACTCATCTGGAGTTTATTTTTTATTTATTATCAACTTAGGGTAGACCTGAAGTAGAATTATGACAATCGGTACGCTAAAATCGTCGCTAAAATTTTCTAAACGAGAAGCAGTGGGACTAAAAGTATCAGCCAAATCTGGCAGTTTGAGTGTCATGTATATAAATACAAGTAGCATGTTATTCTTTTGGTAATTTTCGGCGGTCACAATTAGGAATGGCGAATGTTGGAATCCAGCTGCAGGTTACTGAGTTAGTTACATGCTTATTTTGAGAAGTGGAAAAGCTTAAAATAAGTGATAGAACGATACGAGTATCGAGTACAGAATATCGATACTTTTCACGAGTACTGAGTAGTATCGAAAAGTTGATACTTTTTGACAAGTACATAGTACTAAGTAAGTATCCCGAATACCAAAAAATATCGACGATAAAAACTTCTTTTTTTTATTACATAAATAATTTCGTTCTTTCAATGACATTGAAAAATTAAAAAAAAAACAATACCCAATAAACATTGTCCAATATGAAATGCATGATTCAGTAATAAAAGGTTTGCTCAGGAAACATTTTTCTCGCTCCCTCGTGACAAAATGGGCTCCCTTAGCAAGGCACTTTGTGTGGGTTCGAGTGTGTGTGTGCAAAGATTTTGTAAGGGAGTTAGGGGAGTGTCAAAACTCTAATGTCACTAATGAGCAAACCTTTATTTATTGAATCATGGGGTAAATGAACATAACCATCATTTACTTCAATGCGGTCATAACTCAAGAAATCAAAAAACTCGAGAAAAAGGCTTAAAAGTTACGAATTTACATATCGAGCCCTAACCGCCAAAACAACGTAAGCGACATTTTTTTCGAAATTTTCTTTTTGATGCAGAAATATTCCTAGAGCATCTATATGCAATACCGCATATTTATCAACTTTCGTAGACATTTTTGAAATTAACGATGATCAAAGTTCAAAAAATCAAGAAAAATAGGGACTCATTAAAATTTAACCGATGAAAACTCCCCACAAGCTAAGTTCAACAATATACTGTTCTACATCGTTTTAAAGGTCTATAAATCCTATTTTCAAAACTTGTTCGATTTATATCAAACAAAGGTTGGAAATAAAACAAATTTTGCCTTATTTCCCATTGCTTATTTATACTATTTGTAACAAAAGCAGTTTACTGACAGAAAAAGAACTTCGTTTATTTCAAAAATACAATCAAACAAAAATGTGATATAATTCATATGAAGAAAGTAATATTCACAAAATATTTTTACTTATTTAGTCTAAAAAAATATTGTCTTCAATAGCTGCGCGCCAAATTGAACATAGCGCTTTTGTATGAATTTTGTATGTATGCTTTCTAATATGTTGAAAAAATTGCTGGAAAACCTTAAAATGTTTGCATGGAACGCAGCATATAGCACAGAGAATATTGTTTTGAGTTTTATCTTCAGTTAAAATTTCTGCATTATTATCACTTGCTTCACTATTTCCGAACTGCTGATTTTGTTTAGGAAGACGAAGGGAACATGTGGTCCGAAATAGTTATGTAAAAATATATAAAACTTTACCTACTCTCAGATTTCTAAATTTGAACGTATACTCGGTACTAGCAGGTGGGATGAATGGCGCAATAAACAGGTGAAGTAATAAAACAGCTTTTTCGCTTTATTTTCTAACATTCGGCTGCCTTATAGTCACATTTTATAAACAAATTTTCAAAGAAGGCAGTGTCAAAATCTTTCTTCTCATTCTGGGCACTTTCAAAATTTAATATTTACAAAACCGTCCATTTAACTTGTTCATGTACTACTTTTTGTCAAATGTAACTAGGTGAGTACCTATTGTTAAGATAAGAAGTTGGTCTTATTGCTCAACGAGAAATGAAATAATGAAAATTTGTGTTATTTCACATTCAATTGGGAAATAACACAAATTTGAGTTATTGCCGTTTGTGTTATTTCATATTTCGTATTTTGTTAATATTTCTATTATTAGAATGTTTAATTTTAAGGTGTGCTCGTTCTTAAGTTATTTGTTTTTGTTATTTTATGGCCTTATATCAATTATATTCAACAATTTTTATTGAGCTTGAGGCCGTGTTTAATGAAAAACTTGTTGTGGAAAAGCAACAATAATTTGCAAAAGTGTGGTGGTGATGAGAAAATGTGGTGATTTACGAAATAGCTATCACTTCTACCATTTTTTCAAATGATTGTTGCTTTTCCACAATAAGTTTTTCATTAAAAACAGCCTCAAGCTCAATAATAAATGTTGAATATAATTGCTATAAGGCCATAAAATAACAAAAACAAAGAAATATCTATTTTAAAAAGTAAAAAGGGCCAACATGTTCTAAGCAAAGAGAAAGTAAAAAAAAGCCGCGCTTTGCAAAGAGCAAAGGGCCGCATTTGGCTCAAAGAACCGCGTTTGCCCACTGTTGGTCTATTCACTTTACAAATAGGAAGAGGTAAAAAAAGTAAAGCAATTAGATTTTGGTTTACTTTTCGCGTTTGCCTTTAAAATACTGGAAAGTACGAGTATTACGCGGTGCTGCAAAAAAATGATTGCATATGCTTTTTATGTCAATTATGCCTGATCTAAACCAAACTATATTTTCCGCTTTTCAAAAAGAGCTACTCCAAACTTTATTTGTACAAACATTCTCTAAGCTATAAAGATTTTCCCGATTTCATTCAGCAGACTTCAAACTAACATTTGCTGGTAACACTGTAGCGACGCTTAAATAACAAAAAAAACACCGCCACGGGCGTAATTTTGGGTCGTAGATTACGGATCTGTATACCGTTTTTTTAGACTAGGTTATTTTCCCAAGTTATTTTAATTTTAAGTTTGCATTACGAATGAAAAGTTCAACCTTTAACATGGAAAATGTTACTCATACGCCATGCATGAGTATGGGAGTGAACGGCCATGTATAAAACTGGCGTATCTTCTTCTTATTTGGCGCTGTAACCGCCTAAGCGATTTTGGCCGAGTCCAAAACAGCACGCCAGTCATTTCTCTTCTGTGCTAACTGACGCCAATTGAAAATGCCAAGTGAAGCCAAGTCCTTCTCCACCTGGTCTTTCCAACGCAGAGGAGGCCTTCCTCTTCCTCTGTT
>NW_016157161.1:371705-379556 GCF_001687245.7 Rhagoletis zephyria | reverse complement strand
GGTTTTAACGTGGCGGGACCCAAACCCAGCGCACGCGAAGTTTTACGCCTTCTCACTTTAGCTCGCTCCCAAACGGGTGTTTGGTTGCTACCCAGAGGATACGTGGATATAAATATCCGGACGTTGTGAGCTGCGATTTGAACCGTACGCACAAGAATCGCTTCTGGCCACTCCCAGGTGAATGGCAGTCAAAAGTTTTCCACTTCTGCGCACGGAACCATCCTCCCAAAACTGGCGTATAAGTAACATTATTTCTTGCTCCTATTTCATAAAAAATTACTGCACATTTTCATTTAACCATTCAAATCTCGTCAATCTATCCATCGATTTCCATCGTTAGTAGTTGGATTTATTGGCAAAGGAATAGGCTTCAATACAAATGAAACTTGCTACAAAAGATTAGGTCTTTCTTAATTTCTTCCTTTTTTAATTTTTTTCATAAAAAACTGAAATATATGTCGAAAATGACCTGACCTGGATAAACGGTATACAGATCCATAACATACGGCAACACTAATTTGATGCGGCAAATGTTAAAGCAGTTTTTGATAGACTATTTGTGCTAATTACGAATCCGTGAGTATAAAGATACCATCAGCTCCATATTTTGAGAAAAACGTGGTCAAAGTGTAACAAAATCGAGTTTTTTATTTTGAAAAGCTCCAGCAAAAAAACAAAAGGTAATAGAACCATTCAATTAGGCCTAAATTAAAGCTAGAACTCTCGACTACTATCCCTGAGCCTTAACTCGATGGTCACTTTTAGTCATTTATTGAAAAAAAAATACTTGTAAATTGTGTTATTGAAAAAAAATGAGCCAAAAATCAGTTTTTGCTGTCCAATAAATGACTATAAGCGACTTTAGGGTCAAGGTACCGGAATGGTATTTTCAGGGATTGTAGTCGAAACAAAATCCCTAATTTTAGCCTAAATGGAAGGTTCTGTTGCTTTTGTTTAATTGCTGTAGGTACTCAGACTTCGCCAAAATCAGTTTTCGCTGTTCAATAAATGACTATAAGTGATCTTAGGATCAATTTGCAGGGGTGGTATTTTCAGGGATAGTAGTCGAGAGTTAAAACTTTAATTTAAGCTTAAATATAAGGTTCTACATATTACCTCGACTTCATTTTTCTCAAAGCCTGGAGCTGATGGAAACTTTATACCTACGGATTCGATAAATTGCACAAAAAGGTCTATCGAAAACATCTTTAACATTTGCCGCGACGATTTTTTTTCAATTTTTGTTGACCTGTGTTATCTATGAGTCAAATTAAGTTTAAGTTTCGGCGTTTTTATACCTTTCATGAGCATGAAATGGTATTATAACGATGTTTGTAAGTACCAGAACAAAAAGAGATAGACCCATGAAAATGTATACTTATATGATCAGAACGTCGAGCTGAGTTGATTTAGCCATGTCCGTCTGTCCGTCTGTCTGTCTGTTTGTATGCAATCTAGTCTCTCAGTTTTCGAGATATCCGGATCAAATTTGGTAGGTGGGTGTATTTTTATAATGTATTAATCATTTGTCGGAACCGGAAGAATCGGACCACTATAACATATAGCTCCCATACAACTGATTGTTCAGATATGAGATTTTTCGTTATAATTCATCCATTTATGTAGCTAGGACCATGAAATTTCGCGCTGTTTTCACTCATTATCAACAGAAGACTTACAGCGAAAATAACAAAGATCGGGTCACTATAACCTGCAGCCCCCATACAACTGATTGTTCAGATATGAGGTCTTTTATCATAACTCCTCCATTTATGCAGCTAGGAACATGAAATTTCGCACCATTTTCACTCATTATTAACAGAATACTTACAGTGAAAATAACAAGGATCGGATGACTACAACATATATCTTCCATACATCTGATTGTTCAGATATGGGATTTTACTGTAAAACTCCTTTATTTGAACAGCTAAAACCGATAAATTTCGTAAGATATTTTATAAATAATAATACAAAGTCTACTGAGAAAATCGTCAAAATCTATGCTGTATAAGCTTTATCTCCTATAGCACTGATTGTTCAGATACCAGTTTTTGCCATATATCTCCTTTATGTAGGAAACTAAACCCAATAAATTGTGTTACCGGTTTACATACCGATCACATAGCAGTGAAAATCACTTAGATTGGTGCCATATAAAGTATATCTTCCATACCTCTGATTGTTTAGATGCGATTTTTTATATAAGTATGTAACTCCTCTATCGATGTATGCAGATGTATTCAAAAGCAGTAATCTGTCAAAGTAAAATTTGCAGATGTTCATGAAAGGTATGAAGCCTTCGGCATAGCCGAAGACAGCGCTGCTCTTACTTGTTTGTTTGTAATTTCAAAACTTGAGATTTTCACTACAGTGTAATTATATTTAGATAAAGTTATTTAGAAAAACAATTTTTTCGGATTTTTCTAAAATTTGTTGGTTCATGGTTAAACTGACTAACCGTCCTTCTTTGAGGAGGATTGTCCTCCTCAAACGTGATTTGTCCTCCTCAAAAATATTTGCCTTCTCTGTCCTCCTTTTGAGCAAAAATGTCCTCTTTGTACTCATTTTCAAGTTTTATAGCAGTGATGAAATTTAAGAAAAAATTTCGTTCAGAATATTATTTCCCAATCGTGCACAATCATTGTATTTAAAAGCCGTTTACATTGTTCAACTTTCAGTTAAATGATGTATATGGGAAAGCCGTTTTAAAGTATGTTCACATATAAATATAATCTCAATCAAAGCTCATTTTTTAATCACCCCGTTTACACAGGCAAATTCAGATTAATAGTGCCAAATTTTTTGTGCTTGTTATTCTCTCATCTCAAGGAAAAGTTAAGTTCCTTCTCTGTGCCACCGTGATCATCTTTTCCTCTATACGAGGCAATTGAAATATATTTTAGCTTAATATTTGTTTAAAAATTTACAAACATCTCTTAATTGACAGCGTCCATGTTTGTTTACTTTTTCATTTGGCATATCTCCTTCTTCGCAAAAGTAATCGGTAAAACTAGGTTGGACACCGAAAGGTTATCGGTTTGATCTGAGATTATTTTATAATCCCTGTTTCTAATTACAGATTAGGGAGCTCCAAAATGAGGATAATCTACCCTTATGTTACCCTATATTACCCGTAACAAAACTGAAATACTAGCTAACGACGCGTCTTCACAGGCGAAAATTATTGCCTACCATATGTAATTTTGTTTGCCAGATATGTATAAGTTTTATCAGAAGCAATACTTGTGTGTGGGGATTTTCTATCTTGATAAAAGCATTTATAAGATGACTTAAAACAAGTATGTTCGTTGCATTGGAGCGCAAATATGCTTAAAAAATTTTACAAAATGTGTTATTTCACATCCAAGTACACAATCAAAAATAACACAGGCCCAGCGGCGGATCCAGACCTTTTTTGGGAGGGTGTTTTCCGGGAAATTTTGCCACTTATTCCTTTTAATTTAAACGAGTAATTTTTGTATATTTATATATAAAAGTGATCCAAAATAACTAACCTAGCGAATTTGGGGCCTTACAATTTACTGAGGAGGATATTAGCCCATTTCCAAAAATTTTTCATTTAAATTTTTAAAGGTGTCGGTGGGCATTTGAAATTTTCGATGCAAATAACATGTAAAAAAGTTTGTTTTCATTAAAAATGTTATAACTTTTGAATAGTTAAGTTTATGTGTTTTCAATGTGGAGAATTTGTCCTCCTGGAATGTTAAAAAAATTCGGGTCACCTTATTCATGGTTCAACTTAACTTAAATTTTACACACTTAATTTCGAGTCGTCGGGCATGCATTCATCTGACCATATTCTGCATGAGAGTTGATTCATGCACTTTATCAGCTCCTTGCTGACGTACTTGAATAGCTCTGCTAGCAGGCTGTTAGCTCCAGCAGCGTTGTTGTTTTTCAAGCGCGCTATTGCTATTCGTACCTCGTCATTGTCAGGTGGTGAAAAATCGGCTCCGTCGTCATTGACTGGGGCTCGGGTCCGTCTTCTCCACAGCTTTCATTGCTGCTACCGTTCAGTATGTTTGGAAAGTGTTACCTCCATAATTTTAGTACATTCTGGGCATCAGTCACTAGGTCGCCATTGTTGTGCGTACAAGTAGGGTTCAATCGATACAAGTAAATACTCGATACTTTTCTTTTGATACCAAGTATTTTTTTTACTCGATACCTTTTTGTTCGGTATCGAGTAGGTATCGAAAAAAAAGTACTTGGTATCAAAAGAGTAATTTCTACTACTTTTATCATTGCAACAGCAACTCAACAAATAACGCCCGTTATTAGAGCTTTCGCGAAAAGTGCGGTCATATAGTAGAGAAAGTAGAAATCGCTTGTCTGGAAAGCATTTAGAAAAGTTGTTGTTTCTTGGCAGTGTGCCCCAAAAGCTATTTTTTTCATAAATATTTTGTGAATAATATACTTATATGAAGTCATATATGTAATTATAACTAATATTGTTCCTCAGTAATGTACCAAAAGAAACAATACAATTTTTTTCATAAATAGTTTGTAAATGATGCAGTGCGCTGTATCCTTATAGGGGTGACCTTATGGATAAGTGTCGGATTTCAAGTTTTATTTACAAATTAATTTTAGTTACTTTTTTATAAAAAATATAGTTCATTCTATGACAAAAACCATGTAAATCCTAGTTTCAAATTTTGTACAAAAATTAAAAGAAAATCAAATTTTCACCAAAATTAAACACTTTTTATTCAGAATAAAAAGTGTGGAATTATGATGAAAACGTACTAGCGCAAAAGAGAAGGCACAAGTTGTCCCTTCTTATTATTTACGATCTTTGATGAAACTTTGTTGATCTGCTTTAATTTTAAACTTGGATTAACAAGGTTTTTGTTATGGAATGAACTATATTGTTTATAAAAAAAGTGAATAAAACTAACTTGAAAATAAAAACAGAAATAAAAATCCGCAGCTTATCCATATTGGGGGACCTATACACTCATATGACTGAAAAAATTATAGCCAATACTGTTCCTTGGTAATGTGCCACAAATATTAATTAATAATTATTTTGTATTCTTACTAAATAAGTTAAATATATACGTTTTCTATACCTGCAACTTTATTGGCTTTTTATTTGATTTGGACATACAATGTTTTAAACCATGATAAGACGTAATCATACGACCTTTTACAACAAAAAGGGAAGTATCTCTCAAAAGAGAAGATGAAAACAATTCAAGTAAGTACTCGATACTTTTCCGATACTGAGTAGGTATCGATACTTTCAGTCTTTTGAGTACAAGTACTCATTAGAGTGATACCTTAGTGGTATCGATTGAACCCTACGTACAAGAGTTCGCCTTGGTTTTAAACCTTCCGTACGTCGCCTAACTCTCTGGTAAAATTTTCTGGCATTCTTTCTGTAGGCCAGCATTTTAACCTCCTCGCGCACACGTTTTTCGGCCTCTCTCTTCTTATTGCGGCAAATACGTCTCACTTCCCTCTTCAGTTCCTTATGACTGTCCCACATGGCTCCCATTGCGCACCATAGCAGCGTCGGTTTGGCGCATTTATACAAGGTGGTGTTACTACATAGAACAGCTGTAGAATTTCATCCAAGACAAAATAGCATAACTCTAAGATGGCAATAAAACGAAATGAGGAAAATTATCCCCCATTTTCTTTCGTTTTGACTTCTTTAAGTACAAAAAAGCAATAACCAAATACACGTGAGTTTTACTTATAAGGGGGTGCTACCACCTTATATGGATGCGTCTTGGTGGCCCGGTAGGCGGCACCTATTCTCCGCAGCTTCTTGAAATTCTTCACCGTACCAGTTGTTCTTTCGGGGTCGTTGAAATCCAACTTCTTCTTCGGCGGAGGTACTTAATGAACGGGAAATGTGGTTCCACTGCTCGCATATGTCGGTTTGTTGAAGATTGCTCTCTGAGGGCGGGTGTGAGAGTCGAGCTGCGAATATAGTAATATATATCGCAATCTATGTACACAAGGACCTACAGCTCCGAACGGCGATTGCATTTTTATGAGAAGTAGTTTTTCTTGGAAGAAATACAATCGGAGGTTTGCCATTGCGTGAAGGGGGCGACCGCTATTGGAACAAGTTTTTTATTTTCTGGTTTTTGATGTTAGTCGGAACCTGAGCTTGAACCCAGGCCCTGCGGAATGGTACAGTGCACTGCTAACCACTGAATAAGAATATTAAGTATTAGTTGTAAATGGAAAATTGTTATGTAAATGTTTGGAATGATTGACAAGAGTGGACGGTGCTCTATATGCACGTGACATTAGGTGTGCATAAATGTAATCTCATAAATGCATGTATGTTTGAAAATAAGTAGCTGAATTAATCGAAATATTTATGTACATACTACATGCATGTATACATTTCACATACAAGTTTTTAATATTTCATGGACTCACACACAATGTTGTCGCTTTTCACAGTGGTGTTTTTGTGCGCATCAAGGACAAGAATCTGCATGTGGAATGTTTCAAGTGTGCAACTTGCGGCACCTCTTTGAAAAACCAAGGTTACTATAACTACAACAACAAGCTCTACTGCGATATCCACGCCAAGCTCGCAGCTCTACAAAATCCACCACCCGGCACCGACGGTTATGTACCCGTGCCAATTAAACCGTAAGTATTTTATGTCCGTAATTTAAATGAACTACATTTCGTAGAAAACACTGAATTTAATCAACTATGAAGTTTTAATTCGAAATTATTGATCACTGAGTTTACATTCATATTATTGCACATTAGATCAAAAAAAGTTCAATTTGTTTCAAAAGTTTTTAAACCCTCATAATATGGGTTTTTCAGGAGTGCTCAGCTAAATCTGTTTTTATGGCTTCAATTGGCCAACTCGGACCTGCAATATTACGCCTTAAAACGTTCGCTACCAAACGTATTTAAGCAGTGCGTCATCACAGACCAGGTGGAATATTATTTGTTTTTGTCTAGTGTTGTGGGTCTTGGTTGTCATTGGGTATCTCAGAAACTCAAATTCATAATAAAAGTAATTGTTTTAAGCCTGACACATATTTGTGACGCTGGTATATAGAGATATCTTTCGATATAGACAAGGGCCACATTTATGTGATAAGCTAAACTTCAGGATTTTATCTAACTCAGTTTAATTCAAAAATACAAAGCTTACATAAAATTAAGTCTAGGTGAAAACATAGTAGCATTATGGCTTGTTTTTGGTGTGTTCAAATTTATTATGTTCAAACAAGCCTAAATATATGTCCTTACCGTCCTCTGTGTATTTACTTCACTATGAAGCTAATATTTTCCCTCTTAAAGTCGGTAAAGACTTTACCACGTGCCCTGTAAATAAACATAACCTCATACTTAACAGGTAGCTGTAATACCGAGCCCACTTGTCACAAACGTGTGCCAGACCTTTATATAGACCATACTGTATCCAACAACCCACTATCGCAGACGGCAATGAAAGGAGGTTTAATTTAATGAAGTTAGACCGGCGTCACACATTTGTGTCGGTGGTCCCACGTGAAAACCCAGCTGACACATATATGTATGTGACGCGTGGTAGCGAACGTGTTAAGAATTTTTTGTGAGTTACCGTGAAGGATCGATTTTAAACGAACAATCCATTAACTATTCAGGCCCTTAAGGTCTTGGAAATTGCGAAGCTAGCCCAGCAGCCACATTAATGAAATGGAGTTCGATATACATAACTACCCAGTGGCGGACCCAGGTAGCGGAAATTGCGGAAATCTATATCTATATCTATATCTATATCTATATCTATATCTATATCTATATCTATATCTATATCTATATCTATATCTATATCTATATCTATATCTA
>NW_016157161.1:365752-369982 GCF_001687245.7 Rhagoletis zephyria | reverse complement strand
TGCTACGTAGGCACAACAAAAAGATCATTGGGTACAAGAATAAGCGAACATAAAGCGGATGAGAGAAACAAAAAGATGACAACAGCACTGGCACAACACTTGACGAAGCACGAACACTTTGCGGACTTCGGGAATACGAGAATTTTGGACATCGAAAGAGGGGTAAAAAGGAGAATGACATTAGAAAGCCTACGTATACAACAAAGACTTGAGAATGCGATCAACTTTAAAGAGGACGTAGATAACACCAACAACGTATATGCAGCTGTAATCAATAACAAATATAAATAAGAACATAGGATTCGAATTTGGTATTGTTGAAAAGATACTTAAAATGGTGCTAACGTTGATCGTTTGTTAAACAATTTTTGCCAATAATATTTATGTAAATGTGAGTTCAAAGTCAGAATTAGTGTAAAGTAATTGTCGTTAACTATGTTTATTGTTTTTGCATCAGCGAATTTTACTTGCTTATCATGTTTTATTGTTTATTTGTTTTTGTTTTTATTTTTCGAATAAAGACTCCCTGATGAAGACGCGAGAGCGTTGAAACGCGTAGGAGGGTAAAAGGAAAATTTAATTTGTCGCTTTTTTAACTCTATCGGCCGAAGCAGCTCCAACCCAGCAAACATAATAAATAGTGGAATTCGCGCTTCTGTGTATTCGCTGTATCCTGCGTAAGTGTAACTGGTTGAGTGTGTGGTTGTTGTTGCATGTGTATTTGATTTACCGCTAGCAACAACAAATCACACGCTCATGCAGTTACAATTACACAACATACAACGAATACAGAAAAGAGTGAATTCCCCTAATATTTGGACTTTAAACTTACACGATAGGTGGCCCCGGGGCCGAGATATCCCCAAAAACTATTTTACGCTAAGAGAAGGATAGATATCTACTATATATTTGAGGAAGTATGTATGCATGTACCAGGTTTTTGACAGAGTATTGTCATGACACCTGGGCCTATAATAGGGAGAAAAAATTGGGATTCGATAAGAGGGCGTGAAATTTTTTATCAGCTATAACTTCGGAACCATAAGTCACATAAACTTGAAATTTGGTATGCAGGCATAGCTACGGTAGGTGCTTATAGTAAGCTGTATATGAATAAGTTTATAAAAGGGGGCGTGGCACATCCCGTAGGCGTGGAATATTTTATCAGCTATAACTAGGGAATCATAAACCCCACGAACTTGAAATTTGGTATGCAGGCACAGCTATGGTAGGCGCTTATATTAAGGTGTATATGAATGAGTTTGTAAAAGGGGGTGTGGCACATCCCGTAGGCGTGGAATTTTTTATCAGCTATAACCTCGAAACCATAAGTCACATGCTTATAATAAGGTATATATACGGTGACCATAAATATGGATTCAAAATGAAGGACAATTTTTCAAAAATATGCCTACATATATTTACGTAGTATAAAAATATCAAAAGAGTATTTATGATTCTAAATTCTTAATACATTTTAAACTTTAAAAATGAATCACGTTTTCTTCATTGATATTAATCTTTTTTTACATGAATATTTATAAAAGTATAGTAAAACATATTATAATTACAATAGCTTACACAAAAAGTGGAAATCTTTAAAAGATTATTTTATAGGCAAATTTTGAGTAGTTCAAAACGAAAACAATACCCTTCTTTTTTTTTGTTTTTTGGTACTTTTCGCAGTTATTTGTCAAAAATCGACGTCATGAATCGACGTAAACGACGAGTTACAAAGTGCCCTTTACAAAAATATATAATTTGTGCAGATTGCGCTCCATAGCATCTACATTTCTAATCCGATTTTCATTATCTTTGGCTCAAAGTTTACTGTAATGATATATCTTCTTTATCGAATTTTTTAAATAATGAAAAAAATAATCAAATGAAACTGCGTATTTGATTGAAAATCTCACCCTTCGAGTTGTAAGTCGCTTACGTTAATTTGGAGATTTTTTCATGAGATATTGAAGAAAAGCTACGAAAAGTACCAAAAAACACTTTTTTAAAAAAATCCATCCATTGTCGATAATTTTAAAATAACGAATAAAATGCGGGACAAATGCAGGACACTTGGAAAAAATCAGTACATTTTCAGGTTTTTCAGGTTTGAAAAACTACGCAGGACCGACCTTTGAAAAACAGTACGGTCCTGCAGAAAACAGAACGGATGGTCACCATAGGTATATATGAAGAAATTTGTAAAAGGTGGCGTGGTCCGCCACATCCCGTAGATGTGGAATTTTTTATAAGCTATGAATTCGAAAGGATGAGTCACATGAACTTTAAATTTGGTATGCAGGCATAGCTGTGGTATGTGCTTATAGTAGGCAATAAATAAATGAGTTTGTAAAAGGGGGCGTTGCACATCCCATAAGCGTGGAATTTTTTATCAGCTATAACTTCGTAGCCATAAGCCCCACGAGACTGAAATTTGGTATGCAGGTAATAGATATGGTGAACGCTTATAAAAAGATATATATAACCGAGTTTGTAAAAGGCAAGGAAAATGTATCAGCTATAACTTCAAAACCATATGTTACATGAAATTGAAATATGTTATGCAGACATTAAAGAACTGCCTATTCAACATTTTCTGTAAACATGTCTTTTTCAAAAATTTCATGCATTGCTATGTCATGTCAACTCAAACAAGGTGTTATGCCATGTCATTCCATCTCAAACATACTGTTTTAGCATGTCGTTGCTACTTAGCTAAGCAGTTGTTCGCTGTTGTGCTTCTGTAGCATATTTTTATACCCGAGCGCACTTGTGCACAAGGGTATTATAACTTTGTTCACATAACGGTTGTTTGTAACAGGCAAAACGAATCGAGATAGATAAAGACAAATGTATACATAAATGATCAGAATGAAAAGAGAAATCGATTAAGCGGTGACTGTCTGTCCGTCCGTCCGTCCGTCTGTGCACACGATAACTCAAGTAAAAATTGAGATATCTTAACGAAACAAAATTTTGGCAAATGGGCGTAGCCACGCCCACTTGTGTATATCTTGGTAACCGCTACACCAATTTCTTCCAAACATGGCACAGTTGTTGGTCCTGGTACAACATACCAAATGGCCGAAAATTTCTAAAATCGGACAATAACCACGCCCACATCCCATATAACGGTAATTTCGAGAAATACAAAATCTTCGATAAATCAGTAAATATTGAAGCTTATTTATTCAAAATTGATGGTTGCAACAATTCTTTACCAAGAAATACGTTTATGACAAAATTTTGGAAAATGGGCGTAGCACCGCCCACTTGTGATCACATATATGTATCTCGCTAACCGTTCTAGCAATTTGTACCAAGCTCGGTATGGTTATTGTGCTTGCCACATAAAAGCAAACCGTTGAAAATTGTTGAAATCGGACTAAAATTGAGGCCGCTTTTCATATAACGGTAAATTTCAGATATGCTTGAAATTTCAATATTTCGAAATTTAAGGACGCTAATTTACTTAAAATGTATACACCCCGGCTTATCATGTAGCGGTAGCTTTCGGAAAGGTGGAAAACATATATTTAATACTTGCGCCGGGTATTTAATGTTCGGCTGCGCCCGAACTTAGACTTTCTTACTTGTTGTAAATCTGTTTGATCCTGCCTTGGATGAAAATGTATACAGGTTTTTAATTAGACAATTCTTTAAAGCGTTTTACTATAATAGGTACTTAAAAAATTTACAAGATCTCTTCCCGCATATAAAATGTAATTAATAATGCTCACTATGTCGCATATGTCGCACATGCATAGATTTGATGCATGATTTGGTTTCAATTATTCAACAGTGTCTTCATATGTTATTGTGAAACATGTATGAACGACATAATATGAACGGTGACAGGTAATAAGATCAACGGAAATAAGGTCAATTGACTTTATTTCCTACCCTGCCGCGGCCCCCCCCTTCCCCGTCTCCCGCCCTGCTGTAACGCAGGTAGATTTATTTTTTGTATAAGTTGAAATAAAATGTTCATATATCTTAAACATCGAGGGCTTATATTCAATAATACCCTCTATCTGCGCATTTTTCACAAAGATGAGATTCTGATATAAAAATCCACCTAAGCTTTAACTGTCATCAGTGATATTAATGTTAGCTTATATAACGACAGGTAATAAGTCCCAGATGGTTTCTAAAATCACAAATTAGTTTTTGTGCAAATTGCAGATAGAGGGTATTAATGAATTCAAGCCCTCGATATTTCACATTTTT
>NW_016157161.1:358518-365735 GCF_001687245.7 Rhagoletis zephyria | reverse complement strand
AAATGTATACATAAATGATCAGAATGAAAAGAGAAATCGATTAAGCGGTGACTGTCTGTCCGTCCGTCTGTGCACACGATAACTCGAGTAAAAATTGAGATACTTAACTTAACTTAACGAAACTTGGTACGTGCACTTCTTTCTGGACGGATGGTATTGAAAATGGGCAAAATCGGGCAATAACCACGCCTACCCCCCATATAACGGTAATTTTCAGGAATAAGTAAATTTTAGTAACTACTGAAGATTATTCACTCAAAATTGATATTTACAATAAGTTTTAGACGAAAAATAAGAATATTATAAATTTTTGGAAAATGGGCGTATCCACTCCCACTTATGGTTACATGTGTATATCTTGGTAACCGCTACACCAATTTCTTCCATATTCGGCACCGTTGTTGGTCTTGGCACAACATATGAAATGGCCGAATATTTTGAAAATCGGACAATAACCACGCCCACATCTCATGTAACGGTAATTTAGAGAAATACGAAATCTTCGATAAATCAGTAATTATTGAAGCTAATTTATTCAAAATTGATGCTTGCAACAATTCNATCAGTAAATATTAAAGCTAATTTATTCAAAATTGACGCTTGCAATAATTCTTTACCAAGAAATACGTTTATGATAAAATTTTGGAAAATGGGCGTGGTACCGCCCACTTATGATCACATATTTGTATATTGGTAACCGATCTACCAATTTGTACTAAACTCGGTATTTTTATTGTGCTTGCCACATAAAAGCAAAATGTTGAAAATTATTGAAATTGGACTAAAATTACGACCGCCTTTTATATAACGGTACATTTCAGAAATGCTTGAAACTTCAATATTTCGAAATTTAAGGACGCTAATTTACTCAAAATTGATACACCCCGGCTTACCATGTAGCGGTAGCTTTCGGAAAGGTGAAAAACATATATCTAATACTTGCGCCAGGTATTTAGTGTTCGGCTCCGCCCGAACTTAGACTTTCTTACTTGTTATATTTGTAAGTTATTGGAAGTAGGGATGCCCACTTGGCTCAAACCGTGCCATTTGTCCCTATTTTACTTCAAATGGCACTTAATTTTTCAATTTGGCATAAAGTGCCAAAATGGCATTTTTGTAAAAAGAAATAACATTTTAATTCAGTTTCGTGAAATCCTTTGCGTGCACTTCTTTTTCTCAACTAAAATTTTCTAATTTATAAAGGTCATTCAAGTGGTTTATTTTATTTTATCATTGCACTTTTGTTTTGAATGTGGCTTTATTTTATTGATAAATGTGAATGATTAAAAGGAATAACACCTTTTTTGGCACTTTTATTTTTTTCATTGCCACATTTTGGCACTTTTTTATCCTCAATATATCACCTCATAACTAAGGATAGTTGGCAGCCCTGATTGGAAGATTTCTGCAACAACTTGTCTGCATTAAAAAAACCAAATATAATTTGTGTTTCAAAAGTGTGTGAAAACCAATCAATTAACTTATATGATCTCGGTTCCGATATTGAATAATCAACAATTGTTTATACCCGCATTTTGGCACATTGGCTCGTTGAATGTGCCATCTAATAAATAGTGTTGTCGTTCTCCTTAGCTGCTTTTAAATGATGTCGTCACAATACATTGTAAGAAAATTTTTTTCAATAATTGTTTCCTTATAGAAAGCTTGGTTTCTTTTCCACCTTACACATTCCGAATTCGTTCAAAATATGCTAATTTAAAACACAGAATTCTTTCAGCGTTCCTCCGGGATTTTTGGACATGGACTGTTTCTTCAATTTAATAGTGTTCGCTTTATTTTTGTGGAAACGAAACATGTTTTGCAATTATGGATCATTTCCACACTCTTTCTTCAAATATTTCTCGTATTCCAGCTGTGCGCAGGCGTTTAGTTTTTCGCATCGTATTTTTACATATTCGTAATTTAAATTTTTTTAATAAAATCAATTGGTGGTAGTTCATGATTGTGTGTGGATTGATATCACAACACTGAGGATTTGGCAATAACCTTTTTCATCTATTAAAAAACAACAATTACGGGGCAATGTTTATTGTAAGGACAACATTTTTTTCTATGAATCGACATACTTTAAGCATTGTTGACGCTATTTCCATTTGAATGAGGAAATAGCGTCAATGACTTTATTTCAAAATATTTGTTGACTTTATTTCGCTTTTGAAACGGCACCAGGGTTGGAAATAAAGTCAATTGACCTTATTTCCATTGACCTTATTAACTGTCACCAATATGAACTGGCACTGACATGATATGTGACACATGTCGCTATGTTTTATACATAGTTCAACATTTATAGGCCTTTAGCAGACATATCTATGGTAGGTGTTTATAGCAAGGCATATATACATGGGTTTGTAAATTGGGAGCCATAAGTCACATGAACCTGAAATTTTGTATGTAGACATATGTATGGGAGGTGTTCAGAATAAGGTATATATTAATATGTTTGTAAAAGGGAGATAAATATGTATTCAACTATTAGACCAATCGGATATTTAAAACTGTGTTTTTTTTTAAACCTTACAGTTTTTAGACCATTTTTAAATGGAAAAATTAAATCATTTAAACGAAACATGTGCTGAAATCAGCATTCTAACGTAAAAGTGGAGTTATACTAAAACAGCTAAGCGAATATGAAGCTAAACGGAATGTACCATAGTAGACAAATTTTAATTTAACATTTTCATCGTTACCTTAATCTACCTTATATTAATAATGGAACACGATTTTTAGTACAGAAAGTGATGATCAATCTATATATATAAAAATGAGTGCCATTTTTCGTTGTGACTTTATAACTCAAGAACGGGATCACCTATCCTAACCAAATTTTTAGGCTTTGTTTGGACTATTCAGTAGATGGTTTGTGTTTTGAAATTTTAAGAATCGGATACCAGGGTCTCGAGAAATAGGCCAAAACGTGGACCCGGGTAACCCTAGGATGTGTTTGTACAATATGGGTAGCAAATGGAAGCTGTTGATGATTTCTATAGNTAGTTGAAGTACGATAAAGCTAAAAGTATGGCTCATAAGCAAGTATGGGCAGAGAATGGGCACACGCTCAAAGAGCATAACCATCACGTGTACGTATACAAGCAAGAGTATAACGATGAGAACGCAGCAGCATCCCTGTGGGGAAAATCTCTAGTTTTGAACTGGTGCGCTTCTAGTACATTTAGAACCACTACTAGTTCGCGATAAATCTCTTTTGCATGCAAACAACTGGCGAATTTAACACAGCGATGTCATAGGAATTGGAAATTGTCCCCCGCTGCATTACCTTTTCTATAGTTCAGCTCCAGTCCTAAATTCGACATATGGGATCTAGTTCGCTTTGCACCCCATTTACTATAGTTTCGAACCAGTTGTAAACGAAAAAAGTAACAAGATGTTTTCTTTTTGGGTTACCATTGTAGCAATTTTTAATTATTTGCAGAGAAATGTATTGTCAATCTGAAATCAAATTTGTTTGAATGAATGCAAATTAAATTGTTCATTTGAAAACACGATTACATACCTTTGGCTGTAGCTGAATTTGCAGATGTGCTGACTGTTATTGGTTATATTCCAGAAGGTCCCAAAATGTTAAGATGTTAACACAAATAATAGTTTTGTATTACCGAACTATGAAGAAGCATCTGCGACGTGCAGACTGAAAGCGTATTTGCAAAAGTATATTTAAAGTAAACAAGCCCCCCCCGCTGCATCCCTTTTCCAGTAGTTTCGAACAAGTTCAAAATTCGCCAGATGAAATCTAGTTCGTTCTGCATCCCTTTTTCTATAGTTTTGAACCAGTTCTAAATTCGTCATTTTAGATATAGATTTCTAAAATTGTTTTTTAAAAGTACCACATATCGCTGCTTTTGAACTGGTGGCGATCCAGTTACTATCGGACTGGTTCGTTTTTGGCGATAAAGATCTAGTACGGAACTACAAATTTGGTTCACCAGTTCGGGGTTTCCCTACAGGGATGCAAAATGAATTAGGCACACTAACACATTCTCACTTTTAGCGATCGCTTGTTTGTGGTAGTGCCCACCTCTTCTCATAAGGATGCTAGTCTTCTTCTTCTATATATATAAAAATGAAATGTCTTTCGTATGACCGCGATGCCTGACCAAACAGCTGAACCGATTTCGATTCTGTAAAAAGTACATTTTTGGAACTTCTGTGTGGAAGGTTTCCCTACAAAAAAATCTAAACTTTTTGTTGTTGCTGCCAAACAATGAAGAAAGCTGAGACGTTACGATTAGCAATTACATAGAGTTTTCTGTGTATTTTATCCCATTAAACTACTACCCGGCTGAACCGATTCGGTTCATATTTGTAATGTATGTCAGTACCTTGAAAATAAATATTCCTACCTAAAATTTTCTCGCTAGGTGGTGCTGGGGTCCAGATATTCTTAAAAATTGCACTTACTTGCTGATTTGGCTCATATTTAGAACACATGTTTGCCAATTGAAAATAAATATTTGGACTAAAAACTTACACGATAGGTTGCTCTGGGGTTGCGATATTCCTAAAATTCGTATATACTGGGAGAAGAATAGAAAAGTACACATATACATGTTCACAATACAATGTTGAAACCTTTTTTGAGCGAGCCAATATATCTCTTAAACTCTTAGTACGGATGCATAAATTGTAATTACCCTACTTATGGCGTAAAGTGGTAGGCATTAAAAAAGGGGGCGTGACACCTCCCATACAGATTGTACTTCTTACATCTCTTATCTCGGGAACCTCTGAAACGCCCTGAAATTTGACGCAGCTACATATCGCACACCGTCTTCATAAGATTCACAACTCAAAATAATACGTTTGTCAGAAAATGCGTAAAACTATTTCTTAGCACATGATAATCATATAGGCAAAGGGGACTTTACCTTAGGTTTATTTTATCAAATTACTAGCCAAAGCCCGCTTGCTTCATGGCGCCTAATAAGAACTTTTGCGTGGGCCAATGCAAAAATAGTGGTTAGAAGAAAAAATGGTATGTAAAGTAAAAAAAATATTAACGACTAAAGAGCAGAATCCTCCTCATATATAGGCCAAAAATAGTAGCGCTTTGATGACACATAGCATACTAGTCCTTTTCGATGTCATGAGCTTTGCCGATGATCTTATTTCCACCTGTGAAATCTCTGCCAAGCGTGTATAATCTCCTTTGATCTTGCAACTACACCATTGGACCGATGCGGAAGCCAATAAAAGTCCTTATAAGGAATCCTAAGAGAACAGATGAGCGTTTTCTGTTATAAGAGGGACAAGAATCCTCGCTGCCCCACAGGATGAAAAGTTTTCCCGTACATTGGCTAAATGAATAGTGTGATATCGTTCAAATGAAGCCATTGGTATACCAACCGTGTTCTTTCTTGGACAGATGTGGTCGAATCTTTCTTTGTCAATTCGCCTCTTTTACAATTCGTTTTAATATTTATGAACTGGTTTCTTTGAGTCTTACTGCTGCAATAACGGCCGCACCGAGCAATTTCGTTAATCAGAGGTAAATGCAAGATCGCATTAATGGTGTATGAGGGTGTCAGACAAAGGTGCGCTTACACAATTTCATTTAGCCATATGAAAAGTAAATTTATATAAAATAAACATAGGGCCAAAGAAGGTCAAACCCATGGGGCTTCTATATACTACGGCTGCACCGCCATCCTTGGGTATCTTTTCTGCAAAACTATTGCTTATCATGAAATGATTACGCATTATAAATTTCAACCAGGTTGTACTAAAACTAAGGATTTTCTAAATATCTCGCCTCCAGCGCCACCCAGCAGATCCTCAACTTCAGTGCCACCAAGCGAGTTTTCTAGTAGTTAGTCTATAATAGGGCCATATGTGAAAGGTATAACCACCGACAATTTGACTGAACTCTATCCAGTGCTTTTTGGGTTCAGTCCAAACCACAAAACCAGCTACCATTTCATGTATATATGTAGATACATATGTATGTGGATAGGACAGTCTATAACGAATCTCTTAAAAATTAAAATTTCATACTTTGTGCAAAATTTAAAAAAATTCTTCAAAATTGTCACACAAAATTTTACCCTTTCCCAAAAATTACAAAGAAAGTAACAATCGCTCAATGCAATTTAGAAATCTATGAAAAAAGGTTCCCAGTCGAATGATGCTTGCCTATCTAAGTATATGTACATATATAGGTGCAGCCATTCCAATAACTACCACTTTCAGACGTAACTTGCTGTCCCCATTAGCGATTGTTCATCTTTTGCGATAGATCGCTGGCGATGATTCGCTTGTGTAGACGGCAAAGTGCAAAGATGAACTGTTAAATAGTTAGCTTTTTTTAACTTTACATTTTGATGAAGTTATGTTTTTCTATTATATATATGCTCAAAACAACGTGGAGTAAGTTATTTTTGCGAATACAGTGATTTTCGTTATGTGTGCCAAAATTTCTCTGCGATGAGCACTTCGCTTGCGATGAAACTGACAAATCTCCTACCATAATGAACACAGCAAGTAAGTTCGTTATTGACAACATATGTAGCTGTGTAAAATTTCAGGACGTTAGTTTAAACAGTTCCAGGGATAAGCGTTATGAAAAGTTCAGTTTGTATGGGAGGTACCACGCCCCCTTTTCCAATACCTGCCACTCTCTGTCGTGAGCACCAAGGCCGTATTTAGGAGGTTTGTAGGTGTTCTTAAAGGATTTTTTGGAAAAAATCCCCCCAGATGACAAACAGTTTAAACTTCAAAAATCGACATAAAAATATTTAAAATTTTATCAACGGAATCATAATAATAAGATTTTTGATGCTGCTTTTTAACTTTTTTCTAAGGTTTGGGTAAGAAAACCTTGAATAACTGCTCCAACACTTTACCGATATAGACTTATGAGGTATCAGTGGAAACGTATTTTCTCACCTTTTCTATTTCTTTGCAAAACAAACTCATTCACGTCCCAAATTTTTCTTTATCAAATACCAACACATCTTAATTCAACATGGAATGACACGCGTTTATCTTACCTTCCTCTTTCATACTTTGAATGAGCTTATTCGCAAAGAAATTCAAAGAATGAGAAAATACCCTACCAATGATAAGTTTAAATTGGTAAGGCTTTGGCTGAGTTATTCAAGTTTTTCTTAAACCAGTCTTTGAAAAAACTTCAAAAACAGCATCGAAAATCTCATTATTATAATTCCATATAAATTTTT
>NW_016157161.1:326375-356497 GCF_001687245.7 Rhagoletis zephyria | reverse complement strand
ACCGATAACAATATCCATAAACATATAGAAAAATACAACGATTGTAAAATCGATTAATTTCTCGATAAATATAACAATCATCAGTATCGATTATTGTACATATCGTTAACAATATAAATGACTAAATCGATAACCAAATCAATTATTAATCGATTACACAGGGCAACAATGATTTTGGTGCGGCAAATGTTACATCTGTTTTTGATAGACTTTTTTGAGCTGATTACGAATCCGTAATTATAAAGATTCCATCACGTACAGATTTTGAGAAAATCGTGGTCAAAGTGTCAAAAAATCGGTTTTTTTTCAATATTTGAGAAGCTCGAGCAAAGAGTAAAAATGTGGTAGAACTTTCCACTTAGGCTCAACTTAAAGCTAGAACCCTAGGCTACTGCCCCTGAAAATACCATCCCTGCACCTTTACTTGATGGCCATTTATAGTCATTTGTTGAACAATAAAAAAAATGCTGGCAAATTGTGCTGTTGAAAAAAAATGCTGCCAAAATCAGTTTTTGCTGTTCAATAAACGACTATAAGTGATCTTAGGGTCAAGACGAAGAGATAGTTTTTAGGGATTGTAGTCGAAAGTTCAAGCCTTAATTTAAGCTTAAGTGGAAGGTTCTATCACCTTTTGTTTAATGCGGCAGGGACTCAAACTTCGCCAAAAGTCAAATTTTACTGCTCAATAAATGACTATAAGTGACCATAAATTCAATGTGCAGGAATAGTATTTTCAAGGGATAGTAGCCGAGGGTTCTTGCTTTAATCTAAGCCTAAGTGCAAGGTTCTGTCACCTTTTTACTCTTTGCTAGAGCTTCTCAAATATTGCAAAAGCCCGAGTTTTTGAAGCTTTGACCTCGATTTTCTCAAAACCTGTACGTGCTGGATCCTTTGTACTCTACGGATTCGTAATCAGCACAAAAAAGTCTATCAAAAATAGCTTTAACATTTGTCGCACCAAAATTTTTTTTCATTTTTGTTGGCCTGTGTTATTATACCGATAACAATATCCATTATTGTATCGATAACAATATCGATTATTATATTGATTATTATATCGATAACAATAGCGGTTATTTAAGCAATAACAGTATCGATAACAATATCGATTATTTTATCGATAGCAATATCGATTATTATATCGATAAAAATATCGAGCTTTATATCGATAACAATATCGATCTTCATCCTCATCCTTTTCTTCATATTTATCTTTATTTTTGCATATTCCTCTTCACCTTACCTTAAAGTGTTTAAATTTACTTTGATCTTCGTTTTTGCCTGTACCTCTAGGCATCTTTGTTTTTGTTTTTATTCTCAAACCGCTAAACCGCTGAAACTATTTCCATGTGCATTATTCCCCTTGAATTCGACAATTTACTCCCAACCAACCAACTGCCGCTAAAGAAGTTTCACTTCATAAATTCAATAAATGTTCTTACCCTTTTAGTTACCCTAATTCTTATGTATCTGTCATTGTCTCATTTTCGTCTTTATCTTCACTTTTGCCTTCTTTTTTTTGTACTTCATAGTTATCATTTATTTCTTCATCTTCATATTTATCTTTATTTCAAAGCTTAATTTGTGTAGTGAAACAACAGGCGAAACATGTCAAATTGAACATGTTGCAGCAACATCTATACACAATTCGAAAATGTTTAAACGACGGTTTTGGCCGTAATTTTCAACCAATTGTGAAACCATAAAAACTCTACTCATCTACGGAAAAATGCCTTTCCAACGGTGTTCTTGGTTTTGATCGGTTCGGTAGAATCGCCAAACGAACGGGGACAAAATTTATGTTAGCGTATTAATATGTAGATATAGCTGTGTCAAATTTCATGACGTTGGCTTAAGGGGTTCCAGCCATAAGCGATATGAGCATTTCAGTTTGTATTGGAGGTGCCACGCCCCCTTTTCCAATACCTGCCACTTTCCTCTGAAAGTAAGGTGTTGATAACATATGTTGCTGTTTCAAATTTAGGGCGTTAGCATAAGGCGGTTCCAGAGATAGGCGATATGAGATGTTAACTTTGTATGGGAGGTGCCACGCCCCCTTTCCCAATATCTGCCACTTTTCGCCATAAGTACGCTAATGATAGCATATGTAGCTGTGTCAAATTTCCGTACTTTAGAATAAGCGGTTCCAGACATAAGCAATATGAGAAGTTCAGTTTATATGGGAGGTGCCACTCCCCGTTTTCCTATACCTGCCAATTTGCATAAGTTCGGTGGTGATAACATACATATGTAGCTGTGTCAAATTTCAGGATGGGAGATGTTCAGTATGTACGGGAGGTGCCACGCCCCCTTTTCCAATAGCTTCCAGTTTTCGCCGTAAGTAGGGTATTTACAATTTATGCATCCGTGCCAAGTTTCAGTTCCCCAGCGTAGTTGGTTTAAGAGATATATTGGTTCCCTCAAAAAACAGATTTCAATATTTTATTGTGACGTATGTATGTATATGTGTAGATATTCATCATTCTCCCACTGTATAAGAACGTTAGGAATATTCCTACCCCAGCGCACCCTATCGTGTAATTTTATAGTCCAAATACTCCTTTTCAATTGGCTAACAAATGTTCTAAATATGAGACAAATCTGCAAATAAATCCAGTTTTTAGAAATATCCCGCCCCAGCGCCACCTAGCCGTTGAATATTTAGTCGGGATATTTCCCTTTAAGATGCTGATATATGTTCCAAATATGAACGAAATCGGTTCAGCCGTTTGATAGTTTAGTGACATAAAATATACGGAAAACTCTATGAAATTGTGAAATCGTGGCGTCTCAGCGTTCTTAATTTTTTGGCAACAACAACAAAAAGTTCTGAGTTTGTTTTATCGAAAAACCTTCCACACAGAAGGTCCAAAAAGTACTTTTTACAGAATTGAAATCGGTTCAGCCGTTTGGTCAGGCATCGCCGTCATACGAAAAACATTTCATTTTTATATATAAAGAAGACTAGCAGACCCGGCGAACTTCCCGCCTAAAATTAAATTTTTAATTTAAACATTTAGGTCCAACATTTTCTCCAACAATCCACATTTACGATTTATACTGGCACATTCATCGGCTAAGACTATGATTTGGTGGTCGTTTGCCGCCTTAAATAACTGAACGAACGTCTTATGTCCATGAGGAGCTCCCTGGTGGCAACAATGATCCGGATCTATAGTGANCAACTTAAAGCTAGAACCCTAGGCTACTGCCCCTGAATATACCATCCCTGCACCTTTACTTGATGGCCATTTATAGTCATTTGTTGAANATTTGGTGGTCGTTTGCCGCCTTAAATAACTGAACGAACGTCTTATGTCCATGAGGAGCTCCCTGGTGGCAACAATGATCCGGATCTATAGTGAATGTGCCGTAGAAACTTTAGCTTATAGTTGGTGGTAATTTCAAAATGGATGCGTATCCTTGTTCAACTTTTTTCTGTCAGGTTCTATATTACATTCTATTCAAAAAAAAAAAATTCATTAAATTGCCTTCATGAAACTGGCTTTTAAGGTATTTCAGTGCTTCCTTTTTGGTTGTTGTTGTTTCCGACAGGGTGGGTGTATGATGTATTATGGAACGAATTTCCGTCATCCCTTGTCAAATTTGGTTTGGAGACAAACCGGTTTCGNAGTTTTTAGGGATTGTAGTCGAAAGTTCAAGCCTTAATTTAAGCTTAAGTGGAAGGTTCTATCACCTTTTGTTTAAATGCGGCAGGGACTCAAACTTCGCCAAAAGTCAAATTTTACTGCTCAATAAATGACTATAAGTGACCATAAATTCAATGTGCAGGAATGGCATTTTCAAGGATAGTAGTCGAGGNATTTCTGTGCTGGTGACTTGAGATCTACCACTGCACAACTCAACCCTGGTGTGTCCGAATAAAGCTTTAACCCATAATAATATTGGCAAATCACATTCATTGGGCCAATCGTAACACACGAAAGTTCGATATACTCNCCGAGGGTTCTTGCTTTAATCTAAGCCTAAGTGCAAGGTTCTGTCACCTTTTTACTCTTTGCTAGAGCTTCTCAAATATTGCAAAAGCCCGAGTTTTTGAAGCTTTGACCTCGATTTTCTCANAAGAAGACTAGCAGACCCGGCGAACTTCCCGCCTAAAATTAAATTTTTAATTTAAACATTTAGGTCCAACATTTTCTCCAACAATCCACATTTACGATTTATACTGGCACATTCATCGGCTAAGACTATGATTTGGTGGTCGTTTGCCGCCTTAAATAACTGAACGAACGTCTTATGTCCATGAGGAGCTCCCTGGTGGCAACAATGATCCGGATCTATAGTGAATGTGCCGTAGAAACTTTAGCTTATAGTTGGTGGTAATTTCAAAATGGATGCGTATCCTTGTTCAACTTTTTTCTGTCAGGTTCTATATTACATTCTATTCAAAAAAAAAAAATTCATTAAATTGCCTTCATGAAACTGGCTTTTAAGGTATTTCAGTGCTTCCTTTTTGGTTGTTGTTGTTTCCGACAGGGTGGGTGTATGATGTATTATGGAACGAATTTCCGTCATCCCTTGTCAAATNGTTTTTGAAGCTTTGACCTCGATTTTCTCAAAACCTGTACGTGCTGGATCCTTTGTACTTNACGGCATTTCGCATTTGTGTACCTCCCACCATTTAATTATATCGAAGTTCGTATGAAAATATACCTAAATATTTTCATATCGCCGCAGCTCTGCAGTAGCTTTATCAGTTCTGCTCACAAAGGTAGGTTGTTTAAGAAGACCTGAAAACAGATCAAAGTTGTCTGAAGGTAACAAAGGTGTATCCGCAATTTGTGGTTCCGTTGTATTGTCAGAATNGATTTTTAGTAAATAATAACTCAACTCCAGCGCCAACTGGCGGATTAAATTGTGAAACTAAACTATCCAGACACCCACTCAAACATACACACAAATATACCTACAGAAGAATTATATACACATTCAAAGATAAGTAAAAGTCAGTACGTTTGTCCATTGCCACACCCTCTTTTCAAGAAGCCCATTTCCACAATGAGTATGGGATTGATTTCATATATCTCCATAGCAAGTTTCAGAACTCTACCATAAACACCTCCAGAGGTTTGCAGTATGAAAAATTCGGTTTCTATTGGAGGTGTCACGCACCCTTTTCCAATAACCGCAATTTTTCTCCATGAGTATGCGACTGTTTTCATATATCTCCATACCAGTTCGAGTACTCTACCATGAATACTTCCAGAGATATGCAATATGAAAATTTTGGTTTGTTCGGGAGGTGCCACGCCCCCTGCACCGATCGGTATGAAATATACTTTACATCCGATTCTCATACCTACCATAACTACACAAAAGATTTCATAAAGGTCGGTTGAGCCCATGATTCAATAATACAAGGTTCGATAAACTGACAGTTGTCTCTCTCGCACCGCTCCCTTAGCAGTGGCACCGTGTTGCTTCTTTGCAAATTTACATGGAAACAATGTAGCTTTGGTGTGAAATAAAAGTATACGATTTTGTGCAATATGTTTATTTGTATATGCATATGAAGCATATTTAACTGATGAAAACATAAGCATTGGATGTTTACATCAATCTCATAGTAGTCTTATTTTAATTTTGAGTCATTTTGCAGTTTTTATACGGCTAAATAGCATATAAATTACGTAATTCACGTAGATATATCAATATTACGTTCAACATTTCGTTTAAAATGCCAGATTTCCTGCAAATACATTAGAATTTACAAAAGGAATTTCACTACTAATTGCCTACTTTGCGTACTTTTCTACTACCATTTTCGCAACAAGGGATTGCATTCTTGCCCTTTCTCTGTCCTTCGTAAATGCAACCTTTTGTAAGGGAGTGTCAAACCGCAGCTGTCAATAATTATCTAACCTTGTATTATTGAATCATGGGTTGAGCCGTTTAGGAGGAGTTCGACCACAAACACCGTGGCATCTTTTGTCAGAAATAACATTTCCAGCAGAAGAAAAAGCTCTTTCTGACGATGCGCTAGTTGAAGGAGTGGCTATTACTCTACGACTGAGTTTATGCAGCAACGGCATTTCGCATTTGTGTACCTCCCACCATTTAATTATATCGAAGTTCGTATGAAAATATACCTAAATATTTTCATATCGCCGCAGCTCTGCAGTAGCTTTATCAGTTCTGCTCACAAAGGTAGGTTGTTTAAGAAGACCTGAAAACAGATCAAAGTTGTCTGAAGGTAACAAAGGTGTATCCGCAATTTGTGGTTCCGTTGTACTGTCAGAATTCTCAGTTAACGTTCTCATAATTTGTAAACATTTCTCTTTTGTGTACCTTTGCTCAGATTCGGTAAAGTTCTTGAGCTCTTTTGCTGGCGGGTATAAAAAAAGCACAATTTTGTGCAAATCTGTTAGTTTTCAACAGCAACTGTTTTTAAATAATAAAGCAACTTATTTTTCAAGTCCCTTATAAAGCCGATGTCTTCTGAGGTAACATTGCATTTCTTTTGTAGACTAATTATATAAATGTACGTCAGGTGCATAACTAAATAATTTAGTAAAACTAATATATTTAAAAAAATACTTCATCAATATCCATTTTTTTCAAAATTGTCGTATTCTCTACTAATTGTTTGAAGTCAGTGGGTGTCATTCGATTGCTCGACTTGCTTTTCATAACAGCATTTTTCACTCGCTTGACTTGATTTGGAAATAGTATATCAATGCCATATTTGAAATCAAATGAGTACACTGCAGCTAAACATTGATTTCAAAACTAACTATGAATCTCACTGTTTGTACGGTGTTTCTCACTAACCTTATAGAGTTCACAGCAATGAATTCATACTGTTTAGATGGAAGTGAGTAAACTCATGCTGTTGTCTGGTATGTATATTGCGATCAGTTCTTGATTTATTTAACATGTATATTAATATGCTCGTCTGATTTGAGTTTCAAGATGCGAATAAAACTAAGTTATTCAATTTTTCTAGCCCAACGTTTCGCTAATACTTTTTAGCATCTTCAGGGGCAATTCATTTATTTGATATCTGTCACAAACCAATGAGATACAAATCATATTAAAACATAACCATAAAGCAATAAAAATATATAAATAAAGACAATTAAACATTTTAAATATAGGTACAAACCAACTCACACTATTGTTTTGAATATTAAAACAAAATTTCACAATTAATAACATAAAAACATTTAAATTTCTGTGACTAACACAACATTACAAACAAAAAGAACATTACTAAACACGTACACTCTGAAAATCAATACCATCCATACATTATGGTAACTTTGTCAATACTAAAGTCTTATTTTAATAAACATGATATATAAGCGGCCGCTATGTTGTCTGTATCTTCTTTTTTGTTTATCGTCTTTTCTCGTTTCTCCATAATCCTCAGGCTCTCTAGAGTATATCTGGTTGCTTCTCTCTTTTTCCGGTCAATAATTTTCGCGTTTGCAAAATCAGCTGAGTGTCCAGTGAAAATACTTTATGATTTTTTTAAGGTTTTTACGTATCGTTGGAACTTGCTTAAACTGCACTGTAAAAAGTAGGAAGCAATTAATTAAATTGCAGTTGAAATGTTTCAAATAATGTTTGATTTGCCCAAGAAATTAATACAACAAGAATATCAATAGTTTTAAGGGCATATCGCCGGTCTTTACGTACCAGTTGCGATAAAATGATGAGCTTAAGTTATTTAAAAAGAAGGGTGGCGTTTTTTTGTCGAGTGTTGTTAGTTATCTCGAAAATATCTTTCAGTTTAATAGCAGCAAATTAGAATATTCGAATGCCTATAACTTAAGCTGCCTTTAGATGAGGAGATTTTTTGGGAGGCGATAATCGCCTGCAAAAGTTGACTTACTGTCCACTTTGAGGCAAGCGATTTTTTAATCCCCATTTACACGCGCGAGTTTTCTTGAGCAATATTGAATCGCCTAAAAAATCGCCTCATGTAAATTCAGCTTTACAATTATTTTTTCTCAATTTACTGACATTGTAAAAGAGTTTTGCATACAAGACATAGAGTTACGTACCTACCTACTCTTTTTAGCAAATTCTTATGGTCTGAGTATGGCAACTTAACGTATCTTACAGCTCTCTCTTAAAATTTCTGTTAAATGGGTGTTGCTTATAACTGAACAGCCGAAACTTAACGTAACTTAATGCCACGTCGAAATCTGTTTCATTTTGATTCTCTAAGTTCTACGTTCCGTTAAGTTAAGTTGCCATAATCAGTCTTTTAGTCTTTCCATGAGAATAAATAGAGGAAGTTCTTAAAAAGTAATACTTTTCCACAGTTTGAAAAAATATGTAAAACTAAGCAACTGAGAGGATCTTAAGTATAAGGTTTGCTTCCAAGGCGAATTAATATAAGGTGATAGCAGGAGTACAAAAACAAAAATTTACATGTATTTTGTTTTTGCTTTGGCGGCATAAACTGTCAAAATCTGTAAGAGTGTGTGTAGAAATTCAAACAAAATTTTTCAATTTGATATCAGAAGCCGTGCGGCGAAACACATACACAAAATCAGCTGAGCTAGTAACACCACCTTATATACATAAATTCGCCTTGGTTTGCTTCCTTACGCAAAGAGAGAAACCGGCTTTAATTAAAATTTTTGAAACTGAACTTCAAATTAAAAGTAACTTTAACATTAAATGTATAGAATTCTTTGACTATTTAACCACTGAAAATGGAAATGATCTCATTAATGCTGTTCAAAAATGTCATAAATATAATATAATTTTTTTATTTTGAAATCAAAAAATATTTAAAGGTCGCTCAAAGCGCTCAAATTTTTCCGTGAATTTTTATATGGGAAAAATAAATTTTGTCGTAGACAGGGTATAGAATTCTTGATAGTCAATATTTTTCGATCGCAAAACTCTGGTTCTCTTCAGGGGACTTTCAATAATAATACCCAATTGTCTATTTAGCCATTTTTTAATACTAACGATTTTGTATTGGTCGCCCCATTGCATTCTTCGGGGTTTTTGTGGGTTTTTGGCGGACCTATAAATTATAGTTGCAATGAAAAAATTGTTAAATAAACAATTGGGTATTATTACTGGGAATCTCCTGCAGATAAACAGTTTTCTAGTAGAAAAATATAGATTTTTAGCTATTCTATACCATTTCTACAAAAAGTTATTTTTGCCCCATATAAAATACATGGAAAACTTAAGGCGATCTCTAAATATTTTTTGATTTCAAAATAAAAATATTAGGGAATATTTTTTTCGGTATAGAACAATCCTAGGGGGTGAGAGCATACAAATTTACATGCACTTTTGGACCACCTTAGTGTACACTCATGTTAAAATGAATAACATTTTAATTTTTATGAACTATATTTTAATTATATACCAAAATATTGTTAAAAATAAGTAACTGGCGTTTTAAAGTATTATCTGTTATTTACATTCATAATTTCGCTTTGAATAAAAGTGTACTCAAAAGTACTGATATTTTTAGCATGAACAAGTCTAACGTACTGATTTCCCGCATAAAAAATCTGGTAACTCTATACAAGGGCTACGTCTGTTCTGCCTTCTCGGGATTGGATAGAGAAGCAAAGCGAATGGGTCTGGTGGTGAACGAGGACAAAACGAAGTATCTCCTGTCAGCACACAAACAGTCAGAGCATACGCGTCTTGGCACCCACGTCACTGTTGACAGTTACAAGTTTGAAAAAGTAGACGACTTCGTTTATTTGGGAACCAGCATTAACACCAATAATAATGTCAGCCTTGAAATCCAACGGAGAATCACTCTTGCCAACAAGTGCTACTTTGGGCTGAGTAGGCAATTGAGAAGTAAAGTCCTCTCTCGTCGTACAAAGATCACACTCTATAAGTCACTCATCATGCCTGTGCTGGTGTATGGCGCGGAAGCATGGACAATGAAAGCATCTGATGAGGCGGCTCTTGGAGTTTTCGAGAGAAAGATTCTGCGAAAGATTTACGGACCTTTACGCGTTGGTGATGGCGAATATCGCAGACGATTTAACGATGAGCTGTATGAGCTTTACAACGATATAGACATAGTGCAGCGAATTAAAATTCAGCGGCTCCGCTGGCTTGGCCATGTCGTTCGGATGGACAGAAACGCTCCTGCTCTGAAAATATTCAACGCGGGCCGCGATGCTGGTAACAGAGGAAGAGGAAGGCCTCCTCTGCGTTGGAAAGACCAGGTGGAGAAGGGCATTCCAATTGGCGTCAGTTAGCACAGAAGAGAAATGACTGGCGTGCTGTTTTGGACTCGGCCAAAATCGCTTAGGCAGTTACAGCGCCAATAAAGAAGAAGAAGAATAGGAAACAATATTTTATTTGATCTTAACATAACATTTGATTATAAAAGCAGACGACTGTTAACAGACAATACGAGTTTACCTATTTACTTTAATGAGGAGGAAGAAATATCTTTGGATAATTATTTGAAAAACGAGATGGAACAAGTAAGTATTTATTTGTGAAGAGGAAAAAAAAGAATATTGTTTAGCCAATTTGTTTTCTGAACACCTAAATTCAAGAGACAAAGAAATATTTCGAACAGTTTTAAACAAATATACTGATCTTTTTTATAAAGAGGTTGAAAATTTGTCGTTTACATGTGAAATAAAACACCGCATAATAACTAAACCGGATATTACAATATACAGCAAACTCTACAGATATCCCACTATATATCGTGCTGAAGTTGATAGGCAAATCAAAGACATGCTGAAGGAAGGGATAATAGCACATAGCAATAGTCCATACAACTCCCCTTTGTGGGTTGTGCCTAAAAAACTGGATAACAGCGGTAAGCCGAAATGGCTAGTTGTTATCGATTATCGTAGATTAAATTACCAAACAGTTGATGACCGATTTCCTATTACGAATATGCAGGACATATTCGATAAATTAGGTAAATGCAATTATTTCAGTACTCTTGACCTTGCGAAAGGATACCATCAAATTGAAGTTCACCCTGAGGATAGACCAAAGACTGCATTCTCAACAGCAGACGGTCGCTATGAATTTAATCGAATGCCCTTTGGTTTAAAACACAGCCCCTGCCACGTTTCAAAGGCTTATAAATTATGTATTGAGAGAATACATAAACAGGATATGCGTCGTCTACTTAGATGATATTTTGATCTTCTCGACTAGCTTTCAAGAACATATCGATTCCATCCAAAAAATTTTAAATCAGTTACGCAAATCAAATTTAAAGATCCAATTCGATAAGTGTCATTTCGCTGCATTATCTACAAAATTTTTAGGGCATATTATCTCAGCAGAAGGTATTAAACCAGATCCAGATAGAAGCAATAAACTCAATAAAATTACCTGAAAATGAGAAAGAAATAAAACAATTTTTGGGAATCATCGGTTATTACCGCAAATTTATTCGCGATAATGCAAAGGTAGTTTTTCCAATGGTAAAATATTTGAAACAAAATGCAGTTCTTGATATTAAAGACAAAGATTACATGAATTCGTTTGAAATCTTAAAGAAAATATTATTAAATGATCCCGTTTTACAACCACCAGATTTTAATGAAAAATTTATTTTAACCACGGATGCGTCTCAATTTGCTATATGTGCTGCATTGAGTCAGAAAAATCACACAATTTGCTACGCTTCACGGACTTTATCTGACCATGAAATAAGATACACAACTATTGAAAAAGAACTTCTTTCTGTTGTTTGGGCAGTAAAATATTTTCGAACGTATTTGTATGGGAGAAAATTTTTAATACAAACGGACTATAAGCCGTTGACATGGCTACATAATATAAGAGAACCAAACATGAAATTGCAGAGATGGAAGATTCTTCTTAACGAATATAACTTTGATATTTGTTATATTAAAGGAAAAGATAATAAGGCTGCGGACGCATTAAGCAGATATTTAATAAAGGAAGGAAATGACAAAAAAGTAGAAATTTTTAATAATGAAGCAAAAGTTATATTAAATAACGAGGAGGATATAGACCGTTGCTCTACTGCTGCCACTGTTCATAGCGCTGCTGAGGATAATTTAAATTATATATTTATAACCGAAAAGTCAGTTAATTACTATAAAAATCAAATATTTTTAAGCTATGGGGAAAATGAAAAATTTTGTACAAAAATTGTTAATAAAAAGTGTCAAAATCATGTTATAATAAATAGAAATTCTAACTTGAGATTATGGGTAGGGTACTATTGAGTGAAGGCATAATGTGCATATATTGCGAGGACGATTAACTTTTCTTAAAGTTTTAGGACATTTACGGAAAAAATTTTCATAAAAGTAACCTAATTTTGTACCGATCAGTTATACAGTTGATAGAGATAATAGACAAAAATGAGATTTTGACTTTAATTGAAAACGAACATTGCCGTAACAATCACAGGGGAATTCAAGAAGTTTTTTACGAATTAAGAAATAGGTATTTTTATCCGAAATTTTACAGGATGATAACTTCAGTAATTAACAACTGTGAAATACGTCAACTCGCTAAACATGATAGAAAACCTTTAAAAGTGCCATACCAAATAACTACAACACCAACTCAGTTTAATGATATTGTTCATATTGATATTTGGTACCCTAACAGAAATCGTATGTTTTTGACCACAATAGATAAATTTTAGAAATTTGCAACTTTTCATAAAATAAATGACAAAAATTGGGTTGCTATTTTAGATGCGTTAAAAAAGCGCATACAGTTCCTAGGTAAAATGAACAATGATACATAGTGCAGTTGCTTTGTTCCTAAAAAAAAATAATATTGAATTTCTCAAAACTACACCATTTTTAAAAACTGTCAACTCCGATATAGAAAGATTGCATGGTATATTAAAAGAGGATTTGAGGATTATGGAGGTTGATAAGGAGAACAAAAATCTGGAATTAGATGAAAAACTGTTCAAAATATTTAATATATGTATATAATAATACAATTCACACTACCACAAGGAAACGACCTATCGATTTTATAATAAAAAATTACGACAAAGATTATATAGATAACTTCAGTAAAAAGTACGAGGAAGATAAAATAAGCGAATAAAAAAACTAAATCGCGATAGAGCTCAAATAATTGGCCAACAAGATAATATAGTTAAAAACAGGCGAATTCCAAAAAGTAAGCCAAAATTTAAACAACTTGAAAACTTTGAGAAGGAAGGTAATTATATCTTTGATACATCCAAGGAACAGAAAACAAAATATTATAAACACAGTTAAAAAGAAAATATAAATTTCAAAACACTAAATGAATTATAACACATTTTAATTTTTTCCTAAGTTTCAATATACATATGTACATATTTTAATTTTATTTGTTTTTGTTATTTTATGGCCTTATAACAATTATATTCAACAATTTTTATTGAGCTCGAGGCCGTTTTTAATGAAAAACTTATTGTGGAAAAGCAACAATAATTTGAAATAAATAAAATAAAACACTTTTTAATATACAACGCTTTTATAAATGGACTAAAAAGTAGAAAATAATATATCTCAGTCCCACAGAATTTGTTTTGATAACTTTTGATTTTGAAATTTTAGCAAAAGTCATTATAAACAATTAATGACATTGAAAACGAAAAACGTGGGGCGCATGTGAGTGTAAATCGTAGCGGAATAGCTGCGCTTGATTGTTTGGCTTAGCAAATGAAAAAGTGGGAAAAAAGCAACGATAATTTACAAGGCTAACTTAGCACAGTGCGTAGGCAACTGGCTGAGTCAGTGGGATCGGTTCGAATCCTACTGAAAGAAGTCTGATGAGGAAATTTGGTGATTTCCGAAATAGCTATCACTTCTACTATTTTTTCAAATTATTGTTGCTTTTCCACAATAAGTTTTTCATTAAAAACGACCTCGAGCTCAATGAAAATTGTTGAATATATTTTAATTTTAAATAATAGTTTTTAAAGTTTTTATGTACTTTAAATTAATTACCTATGTATACAAACCAATTTTACTTCAATTGCTTTGATCCTAAAATTCACTAATTCTTAATTTTTATTGCTACTTATGTTCATAGTTATAATATCTAGTCAAGTTTAGTTTTATTTCAAATATCCTGTGAATGCTTGCAGAGACGCAAACGTCCACGGGTGGAGGAGTTATTTATTACAGGAGTAGTTCTGCGAGCCACTGTTAATTAACATAAGATTAACAGTAATGTATCACTTTTGGCTCTCTTAACATAGCTATAAGTTTACTTTTAAGTATGAAATTAGTGAGTTGTAAAGTTAAAGGCACTGAATAAAGACCAAAACAGCAACATTCCGTCTACTTGATTTTCATATATTAACAAGTCATTTTTAAGCAGAAAAGAAAACCGACTTCAATTCTCATATAAAAATATATATGTGTATTTCATTATATAATTATCGGATCTAAACCAGATTAGTACGGGACCACCTCTGAGATACTACCTTTCCGATGCAAAAACAATTATCGCGGTCCAAAGTTATGCGATAACATACATCAAAAAAAAAAAATATTCCGACGAACTGATAACCTCCTCCCTTTTTGGAAGTTGGTTGAAAATAGATTATTTACTTCTCCACTTTACATTTTTTTGTTGTCGTTGCGTTGGCTCGACCCTATTAAGCTGGCATTTCAGGGTACTATTTTATATATGTATAAGGAAAATTTGAAAGTTAGGGAGGGGCTCGAGCACCCCCCTGCCTCTACCTGGCTACGCCCATGGTTTTACCTATGCCATCATTGTTATTGGCTTATCCAGATTTGTTCGGCCAGCTAAAAATTTCTCCCATCTTAATTTTCAGAAACGCCAAGCTGAGTGCCAACACCATCTCGTCGGCATTGAATGCCCATGGCTTTAGCGACATACCGGTGGCTAATGGTGGAGTTGCAACGCAGAATTCTGTTCCGGTAAGCATGCCAATATACTAACTACATGCGTGTATACATACATAAAAACTTTTTAGTCATATTTTGTCGTAACTGAAACCGCCCTTTAACACATACGAGGACTACATATGTACATACATATATACAAGAACACACCAAAACACGCGAAAGAACAGGCATAAAACAACTGCAATTTCTCACTTTAAACTCGAGAATTGAGCTCATTTTCATGGCTTCCATTTGTATAATTCTGCCCACTTTTTGCATACGCTGCAACTTTGCTACTGCATTTTTGCATTGCTTCAATATACACATAAGTATATATGTATGTTAGAGTGGTTAAAAATTTTTTTTTTTAAATTCATAAACGCTACCTCAAATTATTGTTATTTGTGATAAAAAAGAGAAGCGTGTTTTTTATTTTGAAAAAAAAAATCTTAGAGGTCGCGCTGGTCGGTTTTTTATAAAAACGCTGATGTTCTCAATTTTTTATTTTCTTGACATGTTAAAATGCAGCTAAAAATGTGGTTTTTACATATAATTACTGTGGTATTATTGGGGAACATTCCCTTAATTACATACCGGTCTTGGTCGGTTAGAATGGGCCTAGTGCCCAAAAATATGCTCTCGAAAAGAGACTAGTAAAATTAAAACGTTGATACTGAACGATTTACGCGTTGTTACCAGGGGGTTTCTGGGGTTGCTAATTAGGAATCTGAAGTCAGTTTTTCAAAATTCAAAATGGAGGATCCAAAATGGCGATCCATTTTTCAAAAAAAAAATGTTTGGATTTGTTAGAAAACCGGCACTCGAGAGTTTTTGGGGTTGCCCGTTATGAATCTGAATTCAATTCTTTTTAATTAAAATAGCGGATCCAATATGGCGATCAAATAATTAAAACGTTGATACTGAACGTTTTAAACATTGTCAAGGGTTGAAACTCGTTTCCAGTGGGCGGTTACGAGTTTCAAACAAATCCAATCATTTTTTTTTAAGTTGTTCGCCATTTTGGTTCCACCGAATTTTGAAAATATGACATCAGATTCATAATCAGCAAGCTCAGAAACCCACTGGAAACGAGTTTCAACCCTGTTGAAAGCTTAAAACGTTCAGTATCAATGTTTTAATTGTAGTAACTTTTTTTTTATTTGGTCGCCATATTGGATCCGCCATTTTGAGGTTTCAAAAAATTGACTTCAGATTTGTAATCGGCGACCCCAAAAACTCTCGAGTGCGGGGTTTCGAACGAATCCAACTGTTAAAAAAAAGATGGATCGCCATTTTGGACTTTGAAAAACTGACTTCAGATTCCCAATTAGCAACCCCATAAACCTCTGGAAGAAAGATCCAACTCATGACAACGCGTAAATCGTTCAGTATCAACGTTTAAATTTTACTAGTCTCTTTTCGACAGCATATTTTCAGGCACTAGGACCATTTTAACTGACCAAGACAGGTATGTAATTAAGGGAATGTTCCCCAAAAATACTACTGGAATTATATGTAAAACTTCTTTTTTTCAAAATAAAAGATATACATGTATCTTTTTTACCACAAATAAGAATATTCTGATGTAGCGTTTATGAATTTTCAAAAGAGTGTTTTTGTGAACCACTCTTATGTATGTATAACAGATGCTAGCATACATATGTATGTAATTGTTCATATAATAATATATTTAAAAATAATAATATAAAAGATAAAATAAAAATGAAAAAAAAAATACATCTTTTGGGCCGCCTATAGTTTTGGAGTGGAGGATATCAACAGTGCGCGAAAAGCACCAACGGATTTAAATGAACTGACTGAATGTTAGTACTAGGGATGTTGCGATACTACTGATATAATTTTGGTATCGATACTTTGGTTTAGATACAGAGTAAATCGGTATTCGATACTAAGGTGACGATACTATTGATGCGCATATGGGTATTTTCTTTCGATACTGCTTAATGTATCATAATAACATCAATATAATTATCATTTCATACAAGCCATACTGCTCCTAGAATTCTATTTAAGTATATTTCCTGATTAGTGACTCTATGTTATCGTTGGTGCGAAATTTTATTTCCTATGCTCATTGGATACTAGTATCGATACTTGTATGGCACCGTACTGTATTCAAACCGTATAAACACAGTACATATACAGCGTGACGACATTGATTTGTTTTTATACCCAAGCGCACTTGTGCACAAGGGAATATTAACTTTGTTCACATAACGGTTGTTTGTAACAGCCAAAACGAATCGAGATAGATATAGACAAATGCATACATAAATGCTCAGAATGAAAAGAGAGAGAAAAGAGCTATGTCCGTCCGTCTGTCCGTCTGTCTGTTCGCGTACACGATAACTCTAGAAAAAATTGAGATATCTCAAGGAAATTTTGCATGTGGGTTTCCATTTATCCAAGGTAGGTTGGTATTGAAAATGGGCGAAATCGGACTGTAACCACGCCCACTTACCATATAACGGTAATTTTCAGGAATCCGAAAACTGCGATATTTTAGTAACTCCTGAAGATTATTCACTCAAAATTGATATTTACAATAATTTTTAGACGTAAAATAAGAATATTATAAATTTTTGGAAAATGGACTTAGTCACGTCCACTTATGGTTACATGTGTATATCTTGGTAACCGCTGCACCAATTTCTTCNGGACAATAACCACGCCCACATCCCATATAACGGTAATTTAGAGAAATACAAAATCTTCGATAAATCAGTAAATATTAAAGCTAATTTATTCAAAATTGATGCTTGCAACAATTCTTTACCAAGAAATACGTTTATGGTAAAATTTTGGAAAATGGGCGTGGCACCGCTCACTTATGATCATATATATGTATCTCGGTAACCGTTCTACCAATTTGTACCAAAGCAAAACGTTGAAAATTATTGAAATCCGACTAAAATTACGGCCGCTTTTCATATAACGGTAAATTTCAGAAATGCTTGAAACTTCAATATTTCGAAATTTAATGACGCTAATTTACTCAAAATTGATACACCCCGGCTTACCATATAACGGTAGCTTTCGGAAAGGTGAAAAACTTATATTTAATACTTGCGCCGGGTATTTAATATTCGGCTCTTCCCGAACTTAGACTTTCTTACTTGTTATTTCTGTTTTCTGCTTTTACGCAGAAAACTAAAGTATGGAATCGCATTACCAAGACTGAAAAAGGTTCGGTTTACTTCGTGCAACGTTTGTTTGAAAAATCTGACATTTTCGTACATAGAACAAATGTAAAGAAAGATTTACTGATTTTCTGATGAAATCGAGCTAGTTTTTATATTTTGTTTATTGCGCTGTGTAGTTGTTAAAGATTTCTTATTAATTTTCATTAACTGCATCATTCATATTAAATATATCAATATTGTGTATCAAAAGGATAAAATATCGATATTTTATTTCAGATACCACTACCAATACTTGTATCGATACTTAGCTTCTGATACATAATTTGATACTGGTATCGATACTTTTATGGTATCGCAACATCCCTAGTTAGTACTAAATATTATACTGTTTATGATTGTGCATCACAATTTGGGCCGGTTGGTCAATGTCTGGTTATCACTACCTCCCAGTTAAACATAATTTTCGACGATTTCGACATAATGCATATAACACGTGATCGATAAAGCAGTCGTTGTATTTATCTGGAGCTTTTACCTCTGATTTTGGTTAACCAGACATTGAACAACCGGCCCTTAGAGTGCGATGTATCAAAAGTGGTTATCATCCTTGGGCCGATTAGTTATATCTTTCAATAAAATTCTTTAGTGTTAAAGTATATGGGCAAATCTAAAAAATAGGTAAGCTTTAAAAAAAAAATTTTGTTTCTTAATTTGTGAGCACACCTATGTTTTATATATCATTTTATTCGTAATCTCTTAATAAATTGGTTAATATAAATGTAGTTCATTTTCATCAAGTGCTTCTAAAGTTAGACGAAGCATAAACATGAAATAGAAAACGAAATAATAAGCTGGGTTCAAATTGCGCTGTTCAAGTTGTAAATTTTAAGCAAATATTTTAAAAGTTGAGCTCATTTAATTGGGACGTTCTAAGTTCTATGGCATCCCCCGTTTTACCAGATTGGCTCCGGTTTTTGAGATAACGGTACTTGAAAGTTTGATTAAATTTTAACTATGTTATAAATAACTCCCTCAGTTTTGAAGTTATTTTATNTCGCCCACATCCCATATAACGGTAATTTAGACAAATACAAAATCTTCGATAAATCAGTAAATATTAAAGCTAATTTATTCAAAATTGATGCTTGCAACAATTCTTTACCAAGAAATACGTTTATGGTAAAATTTTGGAAAATGGGCGTGGCACCGCTCACTTATGATCATATATATGTATCTCGGTAACCGTTCTACCAATTTGTACCAAAGCAAAACGTTGAAAATTATTGAAATCCGACTAAAATTACGGCCGCTTTTCATATAACGGTAAATTTCAGAAATGCTTGAAACTTCAATATTTCGAAATTTAATGACGCTAATTTACTCAAAATTGATACACCCCGGCTTACCATATAACGGTAGCTTTCGGAAAGGTGAAAAACTTATATTTAATACTTGCGCCGGGTATTTAATATTCGGCTCTTCCCGAACTTAGACTTTCTTACTTGTTATTTCTGTTTTCTGCTTTTACGCAGAAAACTAAAGTATGGAATCGCATTACCAAGACTGAAAAAGGTTCGGTTTACTTCGTGCAACGTTTGTTTGAAAAATCTGACATTTTCGTACATAGAACAAATGTAAAGAAAGATTTACTGATTTTCTGATGAAATCGAGCTAGTTTTTATATTTTGTTTATTGCGCTGTGTAGTTGTTAAAGATTTCTTATTAATTTTCATTAACTGCATCATTCATATTAAATATATCAATATTGTGTATCAAAAGGATAAAATATCGATATTTTATTTCAGATACCACTACCAATACTTGTATCGATACTTAGCTTCTGATACATAATTTGATACTGGTATCGATACTTTTATGGTATCGCAACATCCCTAGTTAGTACTAAATATTATACTGTTTATGATTGTGCATCACAATTTGGGCCGGTTGGTCAATGTCTGGTTATCACTACCTCCCAGTTAAACATAATTTTCGACGATTTCGACATAATGCATATAACACGTGATCGATAAAGCAGTCGTTGTATTTATCTGGAGCTTTTACCTCTGATTTTGGTTAACCAGACATTGAACAACCGGCCCTTAGAGTGCGATGTATCAAAAGTGGTTATCATCCTTGGGCCGATTAGTTATATCTTTCAATAAAATTCTTTAGTGTTAAAGTATATGGGCAAATCTAAAAAATAGGTAAGCTTTAAAAAAAAAATTTTGTTTCTTAATTTGTGAGCACACCTATGTTTTATATATCATTTTATTCGTAATCTCTTAATAAATTGGTTAATATAAATGTAGTTCATTTTCATCAAGTGCTTCTAAAGTTAGACGAAGCATAAACATGAAATAGAAAACGAAATAATAAGCTGGGTTCAAATTGCGCTGTTCAAGTTGTAAATTTTAAGCAAATATTTTAAAAGTTGAGCTCATTTAATTGGGACGTTCTAAGTTCTATGGCATCCCCCGTTTTACCAGATTGGCTCCGGTTTTTGAGATAACGGTACTTGAAAGTTTGATTAAATTTTAACTATGTTATAAATAACTCCCTCAGTTTTGAAGTTATTTTATTAATATTTTGCACATAACATTACCTTAATTATTCCTTAAAATTATCGAAATGGGTTCACTTTAACATATAGCTCCAATACAACTGATTACTCAGATATGTGTTTTTGCGTTATAACTCTAGCTTCAAATATGAATAATAAATTTTATGCGTGATATATGGTAAATTGAACCTATACTAAATTTTTGCCTGCTTAATTGGAGGACTTATAACGCAAAACAACGTCTCTGATCAATCAGTTGTATGTGAGCTAGATGTTATAGTGAACCGATTTCGATGGTTTTAAGAGATAGTGAAGGTAATATAAAAATGCAATCGTGTGCAAAATTTTAGTAAAATATCTCCAAAACTGAGGGAGTTTTTTATAAATTGTTAAAATTTCAAGTACAGCTATCTCGAAAAGTCAAGCCAATCGGGCAAAACTGGGGGCGCTATTGAATTTAGAAGGCTCCAATTAAGTAAGAGCAACTATCAGAACCTTTGTCGAAAAAATTTGCTTTGATACCACGCTCGAAATATTCTGACTACGAAAAGGAGCATCATTAAAACTAATCAATCAGAGTTCATACACACTTCTAGAGAAAATTTTTTGTAAGCATTTTACAGGTATATGTAATTTTATAAGGACTAGAAGTTATAGAAAGATTTAGATTGTTTCGACGTTTTTTCTAGATGTGCCTTCAATTAAGATGTTTTTGGAATAAAAAATTCGCTCAAGATCGCAGTATATTTTATCTTTAAAAGTTGGTTTATTCCGAAAGCACAAGTCTTGTTAAGGTATCAAATTATTCGCAATTGTTTGTAGAATACAATACATACCTAAAAAGTTTTTAACATTGAATGCTTCAACAACTATACGCGATAAACCGAAAATTTTGAAAATTGTAAAATGTGGAGTTACAGACTTTGAGTTACTTGCCATTTCGTAATTTTTTAATGCACACTTTTCTTGCCTACTACATATGAAGTGTGCACATACTTGCTAAATGTCCATTAAACTTCAAATCAGAATATGGTGTGCTTCAAAAGTTATGACATAATTAATTGTGCCCCTCTTGAAAATTACATACAAAATTCACTTGTTTTCATTATTTTTTTTATTTAAACACCTATAATTCAAAAGTTATGCAGCAAATTAATCAATTTTTTTTGGGGCTTCAAGTATACGTCAATAAATTATATCCAAAAGCAACCAGCTTGATATAGTTTCCAACAGTGAAAATAAAGCTAAATAACACAAAGGTTACCTGTTTTTTTAGATTTGCTCATATATTTATTTACTAAGTGCTATGCACTTTAAATTGTCGCGCACTGTATCCATATACAAATGTATATATGTATGTACATATGTATGTATGCGTTTATTTCTTGCATGAAATTTTTCTTATTTAATATCCTAATTTTGCATGTTTGCTTTAATTCGAGACTTGATCCAACGAGGTCGTGCAATGAATTTACATAATAAGTGTACTCATCAGGGAGATACACAAAAATACATAGGTGTTTGGCCATTGGTTTAATTGAGTGCAGAAGAATTTTATGGCTCACTGACTTCCTTTCAGTGGGCACCTGCTTATGTCGAAGCGGTTCATTAAAATAAACTTATTCTAAAAATATCAAGATCGAATAAACTTGTAGCAGGGACACACAGCGCTTCAAGCAAATGTGCAGTATTTTGGCAAGCAACTTAAATATTATCGAATGCAAATCGAAAATGCATTTCAGTAGATATAAATAAATACGTATGCAAATTAGGGTGGTCCACAAATGCATCTGAAAAAGTAAGGCCTCAAATTTTAATGCTCTGACCATCTTGGATTGTTCTATATCGAAAAATATGCCCCTTTTCTATTTCGAAATCAAATATTTAGAAGTTGTTCAAAGCGCTCACAGTTTTCCACATATAGTTACGGTGACCATCCGTCCTTTATTTTAAAGGACAGTCCTTTATTTTAACCCCCTGTCCTTTAAAATTTTTTTCAAAATAAAGGGCGCCTTTTGTCCTCTATTTCTTAACTGCCCTTTAAACCAGCCCTGCATGTTTCAGAGGTAAAATTTTAAACACAATATGAAAAATAAAAATGTCCCTTACAAAATGTAATGAAAACGTTCGCCAGTTTGTTTCGTACCCCACTTAAGGGTTTCTATTTAATCGGTAATCTTTGCACAATCTATAAAGCACAGGGAAAGTTGTGCCCAGGATCGTGTTGCATGCTGAATTTCCAGTTCCACTGAAAGAGAACAATAAACCCTCTGCTGCACAGTGGTTCAAAACTGGCATTTAGTGTTCGTAATTGACTGGAGCCTAAATTTTTCACTTAATCTGATTTTGGTTTTGTGAAAGCTTACAATATTTGCAAGATACCAGTTGAGCCTGATTTGTGAATTTTTATTTGATTATATTAATTTTTTTAGTGAAAATGCGGAAAAAGTAGCAGTTGTGAGTAAAATTTATTCTCCGGTTCTAGTTGATAAATGTTACATAACATAAACTATTTGAAAACAAATGTATGGTTCTCCCAAAAAGAAAAAATTACACAAAAAAATGTTTGAAATGTTCACCAAAATAAATATTTCTTTTGGTTCTTAGTAAAAATTGGTTGAAAAATGAAGGCTCAGGTGAATTATGAACATTTAATTCCAATTTTGAAGCACTGTGTGTTGACTTCGGCGTGTATTATGAATTATGGTAAACGCATTTTGGCAGCAAAGGATGGCGAAGTGATGAAAAGGATTTGGCTTCATTTTTCGGAATCGGTTAATTAACTCGTAAATATTTGATTTAAATTACGATATGGGGAGGGTACTTTCATCATACAAGTTGTATGTACGTATTTCCAAATCATTTTGAAAAAATGTCCTTTATTTTACGTTGGTTAATATGGTCACCGTACATATAGTATGTATATTTTATATGGGGAAAAAGCAATTTTTCGTAGGAATAGTATAAAACTCATAAAATCCATATTCTTCCTTCTCTTCAGGAGAATCCAATAATAATATCCAATTCTTTATCTTACCATTTTTAATACTATAGATTTTTATGGATCCCCATTGCCTATTTTGGGGGACCTATAAAAAATAGTTAATATTAAATAGTGGTTAAATATATAATTGGGTATTATTATTACAAGAAACATAGTTTTCTGGTCGAAAAATATCGATTTTAAAGACTTCTATACCATTTCTACGAAAAATAATTTTTCTCCCATGTATTAGAATACATGGAAAACCTTGAGCGCTTTGAGCACCTCTAAATTATTTTGGTTTCGGAATAGAAAAGCAAGGATATATTTTTTCGGTATAGAACAGTCCTAGGTGGTTAGGGCATAAATATTCCGATTTTATTTATGTTGGACCACACTAATTACATACAAACGTATTAACATTTGTATAAAGTGCAAATGTAAGTAGTCCAAACGCACAGACGTTTACATATTACTAATTCTACAAATATAATTAAAGTAGTAAATTAAGGGGGACTATACTTCGTCATAAGTAATTCCATTAATGTGCCTATATTTTTATCAGAAATTTGCCCTGAAAAAGGTAACAAGAAGTAATCAGGGAAATTTATTTAAATCGATTTAAGCTTCTGGTGTCTTGCTTTCGTATGCACTTATGCATTTATTCTACAATTAGCCCAATAAAAAAGTAAGGCCTCGGAAGAGTACTTCGACACACAAAGATAGTACTTTGACTGCTCCCCACACCATTTTACAAAAGCACTTGAAACCAAGGATATCTGTCTGTCTTACCATCTTACTCATTACCCTATAAACATTTTGGCTAGCGTTCGAAAATGGCCTTCGATATCCCATATGCATATCGAACTGAGAACGAACTCATAACCTACCTTAGTTTTCCAACGATCATAGTGCATTGCAAATACATTCAAGATGGGTTCGATAAAAAAAATGAAAACTACAGTGAAAGCCGCTTAAGTATTATGATTAATATTTTTATACCTTTCATGAGCATGAAATGGTATTATAACTTTGGTCCGATGTTTGTAAGTACCAGAACAAAAAGAGATAGACCCATTAAAATGTATACTTATATGATCCGAACGTCGAGCTGAGTTGATTTATCCATGTCCGTCTGTCCGTCTGTCTGTCTCTCCGTCTGTTTGTATGCAATCTAGTCCCTCAGTTTTCGAGATATCCGGATAAAATTTGGTAGGTGGGTGTATTTTTATAATGTATTAATCATTTGTCGGAACCGGAAGAATCGGACCACTATAACATATAGCTCCCATACAACTGATTGTTCAGATATAAAATTTTTCGTTATAACTCCTCCATTTATATAGCTGGGAACAGGAAATTCCGCACTGTTTTCAATAATTATCAACAGAAAACTTACAGTGAAAATTAAAAAGATCGGATAACTATAACCTATAGCTCCCATACAACTGATTGTTCAGACATGAGATTTTTCGTTATAATTCATCCATCTATGTAGCTAGGACCATGAAATTTCGCGCTGTGCAGTGAAAATAACGAAGATCGGGTCACTATAACCCGCATTCCATTGTTCAGATATGAGGTCTTTTATCATATCTCCTCCATTTATGCAGCTAAAACATGAAATTTCGTACCATTTTCACTCATTATTAACAGAATACTTACAGCGAAAATAACAAGGATCGGGTGACTACAACATATATCTTCCATACATCTGATTGTTCAGATATGGGATTTTACTGTAAAACTCCTTTATTTGAACAGCTAAAACCGATAAATTTCGTAAGATATTTTATAAATAATAATACAAAGTCTACTGAGAAAATCGTCAAAATCTATGCTGTATAAGCTTTATCTCCTATAGCACTATAGCGATATATCTCCTTTATGTAGGAAACTAAACCCAATAAATTGTGTTACCGGTTTACATACCGATCACATAGCAGTGAAAATCACTTAGATTGGTGCCATATAAAGTATATCTTCCATACCTCTGATTGTTTAGATGCGATTTTTTATATAAGTATGTAACTCCTCTATCGATGTATGCAGATGTATTCAAAATCAGTAATCTGTCAAACTAAAATTTGCACATGTTCATGAAAGGTATGAAGCCTTCGGCATAGCCGAAGACAGCGCTACTCTTACTTGTTTTAAGTGTTTTAGAAAATCTTAAGCTTAGGCTTATATCGTATTTGTTAGGGAATGAACTGCATTTTAATTGATTGAAAACCCTTAAAAATCAATAAATAAACATAAGTGGCAAACAATATCATTTTGAATTTGGTACAAAATGATATGTCCAATTTTTACTTTTTAAACAATTTAATTCTTCTAAAAATAACATACCATTGCACTAAATATTTTTTTAATAAACTTTTTTATGTGTTTAAAAAATGCTACGACTTTGGTTTTAAACTATGCAAACTTCATTAAATGTTGTTATTCAAGTATAAGTATTCAAGAAGATGTAACTACGTCAGTAATTATGTTCGCTTAAGTACCCGCATCGAGGTACTTAAACGGGTTCTTTTAAGTACCCAACCCGCCTAAGTACCTCAAAAAGCTGACATTTTTCGTTAGGTACTTAAGCGGGTTTTGCTGTATAGTAGCAAGAAAGGAAGTGAAATCCAGCTCATTTTATTAGGGAAATAAAATAAAATTTTTTTCTCATTAAAATTTTAATTCGATAACGGTCTGGATTTCAAATTCATAACGAAGGACAAATACCTTGGATAACGAAGGTTTCGTTTTGCTGGAGAATGGCCTAGTTTTCGAGTCGAACACTAATCTATTCCACATTAGTTATCGAAGATACGGCTCGAAAAAAAGATTGGTTTTCCAATAATTTTCGAATTGTTAAACAAGCCCAATGTTTATTGGGTAAATATAAATAAACATAAATTAAAGGATTTTCTTATAACAAAAACAAAGAAGAATAACTCAATCGAGCATATCTTGCCTGAAGATGATTTCAGATTCCACTAAAATAACGAAACTAAAAAAAAATTAGTTTTATTCAACATATATATTCCTTAAATTAATTAAAATTTTAAGAATCGTTTGGTATGGAATTCCTCGAAAAAAACTATTTGGATTGCCCAACTAAACGTAAATTCTCTGCGAGCTGGTGACCCTGCTGGCAACAACGATGGCACTTGTTGACAAATAAATCGAACAGCAGCAGTTGCAGCGATTCGATGTAGTTGGCTAACTTTTAGTTTGCTTCTATCCAACGCGTTCGAATGGTAGTCTGTGCTCCTACAGACCGCTATATTCCGACCGATATTTTATTTGTTGAATTTTGATATACCAAGATCAAAGATATAACGACAATTATTATTAGAAAAAAAGCACGATACTACAAATATTTATTCATTCTTAACGGTTTAACAGATTACTTCGAAAAAGTGCGGTGTTTAAAAATATTGAGTATTTGTCACAAGATTGTGTGGTTTCATTACATAACACGATTTTCATTATCACTTGTAAGCAACCTTTGGAAAGCTCCTTCGAGTTCAAAGCTAGGAAATGATATTTGAAAGCGTTTTTGTACCTCGCAACTTTCGGTACGATTTGACCTTGACCCAAAAAGCCAAGCAGCTTTAAAATCATTGCCTATTTGTTACAAGTTTAAACACAGTGGGAAAAAGTAACGCATGGTAACCGAAGGGTTAAATAGCATCCAAAAATGCATTTTTATCTTTAAGGTATACAATTTTGAATCATTTAGAAAACTAAGTTTGCAAACTATTACATTGATCAACGGTGGTTTTTGTGCAAAGGAGCTGTAATTCTTGTTTAACTTAGGACCTTGTAGATTACATAAATAGAAACAAATTTTTATTTTCGACATGTAGTTTTCTAGATCTTGACTTGTACGAAGACACTAAACTGCATCAAAAACTGAATTTAATACGTTATTATGTGCATAAAGTTTTTGTCTTTCGCGACTTTCTTGAAGTAGTAGGCAGTGGTCAGCCATCATGTGACGATCCCACCAACCTTCGTACCTCTCTCTCAAAGTGTTTAGGTCCTGGTAAAACCGCAGCCTCTATTCTTCCTTATAGGATAAAATATTATCTGGGAATTGGTCAAGATGACTGTGTAGGTAATTGCACAGACGGACATAATACACCCTAAGTTTTTAAAGCCTTCCAGCATGTCGTTCCCGTTTCAGAGTAGTTCAACAAATGAAGCCCACGCTGGACGTTCCAAATCGTTCATTGCACTTAAGAAATCAGCATCCTTTATTAATATTCCAGGAAATGTTCTCTCTAGACAAAATTATTTATAAGACCCAACATTTTGTACAACCGAGGCAATATACTTTTATTTCATTTTCGTTGTCTGTCTCCAAACCAAATTTGACAAGGGCTGGCGTAAAATGGTTAACAATACATCATTATTTTATCTTTTGAAACTATATAAATGTGTATTTACCAAATTCTGCATCTGCATCTGAAGAAAAACAATATAATTTACCGAATGAAAAATGGTAGCAAGCCTTGATCTCATGTAGGATAGAACTTCACTTTTGTACTTGACACCTAAAATTTATTTCATTTAATTTAGTAGCCAATACTTCTGCAGATTCTCTAGATAATTCTAGATCCCTTAGCAAAGCGTTTAATTCTTCTTGAGTGAAAGGATTTGGTTTTATAGAAGTCAGTGGCGTAGACAGAATATCAGGAAGAGGGGATGAAACAAAATTTTCAGCGAAAACTCAAAGGTGATTCACAAAAGGCTATAGCCGCGCCTGTCCGATCGCTTGTTCCTTACCAAAAATTGTCATTTGAAGTTTGATAGGGATGCCAGATGTCCTGGGAGCTTCTCATAAAAATACAATCGCTGTCGGCGTAAAACAGGTCCCCGAAAGCACACAACTCTTAACTTGAAGACTACTATAAAAGTGTCTGCTTGTAGCATGGAAAAACTATTAAAAAAGAAATTACTTAAGTCACACAGCTTTTTTGAAGATAATTGCCAAAAATATTGTAATTTACTAAAACAAAATATTGTCTGAATGTATTGAAAATAAAAGCTTATTTTGTTAATTTTAAAAACACACTGTAAGAATTTGTATATTTTTCGCCAAGCATAACGGGTTTTTAGGTCGCTTGGAACCTATTTCCTAAAAGTAAATTTAAGCTAAAGATGCGAATATGGTAAATTTTGTCAGTTTTTCTCTACCACAAAAGCATAATTTTGAAAGGCAAAAGTGCGAAAGGCAATTTTAGAAGCAAAATTAAAAAAGCTGAATTAATAAAATACAGAATTGTGTTCGATCAGAATTTTGGCGATGTAGAATTGCGGATTGAGACGCTCTCATTAAAAGGTGAAGTTGGCATACTGTATGACGCAAAAAGACAAAAAACTGATCTGAGTAGCTTTTCAATAGTTCTACAGTTCTTGAAAAGGACAAAAAGTTGAGGATATTTAGACAAAAAAAATTGCTTTGAAAATTGTATATGCCAGATTTACGCAGCATACCACATGAGGCAAATAAAAAATTATTCTGAGCAGCTTTTCAATAGTTCTAGAGTTCCTGAAAAGGAAAAAAAGTTCTTCAAAATTACGCCGAAAAAAACAACGACGAAAATGTAAAAATTTTGAAAAAATATTAAAATTAAATCTGTTCTGAGTAGCTCTTCACTAGTTCTAGAGTTCTTGAAAAAAAAGTTCTGCAAAATTACGCAGAAAAAACACTTTTTTTGAAAAAGTCGAATAAGTTAAAATTTTGATAAAAATAAAATCTAAACCTGTTCTAAGTATCTCTTCAATAGTTCTAGAGTTCCTGAAAAGGAAAGAAAGTTCTGCAATATTACGCCGAAAAAAATACTTTACGAAAAAGGCGAAAAAGTTAAAATTTTGAAAAAAATAAAAACTAAACCTGTTCTGAACAGCTCTTTAATAGTTCTAGAGTTCCTGAAAAGGAGAAAAAAGTTCTGCAAAATTACGCCAAAAAAAAAACACTTTTCCAACAAGTCGAAAAAGTTAAATTTTTGTAAAAAAAAAAATAAAAATTAAACCTGTCCTGAGTAGCTCTTCAACAGTTCTAGATTCTCTAGAATGAGAAAAAAAGTTATGCAAAATGACGACGAAATAACTTTTTTTTTGAAAAAGCGGAAAAAGTTAAATTAAAAAAAAAATTTCAATTAAATGTGTTCTGAGTAGCTCTTCAATAGTTCTAGAGTTCTTGAGAATGAGAAAACAGTTCTGCGAAATTACGACGAAATAACATTTTTTTCGAAAAGTGCGGAAAAAGTTAAATTTAAAAAAAAAAAAAAAATAAAAATTAAATCTGTTCTGAGTAGCTCTTCAATAGTTCTAGGGTTTCTAAGAAGGAGAAAAAAAATTCTGCAAAATAACGCCAAAAACACGTTTTTCGAAAAAGTCGAGAAATTTAAATTAAAAAAAAAAAAAAATAAAAATTAAATCTGAGTGGCTTTTCAATAGTTCTAGAGTTCTTGAGAATGAGAAAAAAAGTTCTGCAAAATTACGACGAAAAAAACATTTTTTTTCCGAAAAAGCGGAAAAAATTTATATTTTGAAAAAAAAAA